>NC_029772.3:95976031-95998708 GCF_000817695.3 Arachis duranensis | reverse complement strand
GACATAATTATTTATTTATTTTCCCGAATACAGGCTCTCTGGGGCATTTCTCCATCCATTTGATGGTCCAAACTCCTAAGGTTCCGTCTCCTTTGCATTTAACAAGCACAGATCATAAAACCTAACATTCTAATAACATAAAATGCCAAATAAACCGGATAATAAAGAAAACAAAAAGGAAAGAAGCATGTGATTCTAGTATGCCAGTACCAGTTAGCTAAACCCATAATTAGTAGTAATTTTTATTTAAAAATAGAAGGAGAAGAAAAAGCGGAAGAGAATAAACAAAACAGGAAGAGTTAAGTTAGGAGTATGGCGGCAGAATCGGGAAGCTCGAAGTTCGATCTTCCCGAGGAGGTGGTGCAAGTGCTACCGTCAGATCCCTTCGAGCAGCTTGATGTGGCACGCAAGATCACATCCATTGCGCTCGCGACGCGTGTCAACGCACTCGAATCTGAGACGTCTGATCTACGCGCCAAGATCGCCGACAAGGACAATCTCATCGCCCACCTGCGCTCTCAGCTCGCCTCCCTCGACGCCTCCCTCTCCCAAATCGCCGATAAGCTCGTCCAAGCCGACCAAGATAAGGTCCCAACCACCACCCACCACCCGTCGAACCCGGTTCAATTCGCTCCTTTGAACCACGTTTGACCGTTTTTCTTTTCTTTTTTTCTTTGAGATAATAGGAGAGCTTGCTGAAGGAGAATGCTTCCCTTTCCAGTACCGTCAGAAAGCTCACTCGGGAGGTCTCCAAGGTCTCAATTTCTATTCTTCATATTAAATTCTGAGTTTTAACCTAGAAATGGAAGTGAAAGAAGAAATTGGGAATTGTATTGTTAGTGTAACTTCGAGTAGAGCGTGATTGAATAATTGATGAATGTGATGTGACTGTGAATGGTTAATGGAATAGGACTAATGTGCTCTACGTTTACAGTTGGAGGGTTTCAGAAGGACGCTTATGCAATCACTTCAAGAAGATGATGATAATTCTGTAAGTGACTGTTATTGTCATCGTCATTATCATTATTTATTATTATTTTCAAGGAGAATTTTTTTTACCAGTTATGGATTTGTTTCTCATAGGGTGGAGCTCCAGAAATGGTTGCTAGAATAGAGAGTCAATCGAGCTTGACTTCCACTTCCCAGTTTGGAGGTACTTTCTAGTTTCTACTATGTTCTATTGTATATTATCCAACTTTATAAGAATGGATTTCTCTTGAGAACTGGTAGGAAACGATTTAGGTTCTCTTTGGGGGAAAACAAGAGGAAAAGATAGTTAAATGGAGGGAAAAGTTACTATTTGTTGTTCATACTGCAATTCAAACCTCATCCCTTATGGTTGAGATCTAGTTTTATCGTTTCTGGCCTTGAGTAGTTCTAATTGTATTGCAGACGATGATGCTTCACGGCCACCGTCGACATCTTCATCGCAAACACACACTTCTGATGTTGGAAATTCTTTTGTCCGGGATCGTGAATCTGATGGTATGCACTATTACTATCATCCATGAGGGGATGGGTAGACTATAGACATACATTTCAACTTTGCATTGCCAAAGATAATACAAAAATGAACTATGATTGTGCATTCTTGCATTTATTTTCTATTTCTCTCATTGCAGCCACAAGACCTCGAGTATCACAAAGTCTCCCCTTAGCATCCCAAACTAGCACCCCTAGAATTACTCCACCGGGTTCCCCTCCAATTCTTTCGGCATCAGTGTCCCCAAGAACATCCCAACCTGTGTCTCCAAGGAGACATTCAATTTCAGTCTTGAACTCAAGAGGCATGTATGATGACAGGTCTTCAGTGTATTCCTCAACGTCCTCGGTTCATAATTCAGTATCTAGCTCTGATGTAGGAGCTGGATCACAATTTGGTGAGTCTTTCCAACTTTTCTGTTATTGCTTTCGTATCTAGGAATATTTTTATGATGTAAGACTAGCATGGATTGCTCTCTCGGATCTTGGCCGGGCTAGTGTACTCACGAGTTTCTGTATCATTTTTATAATTGGGTGTCATAGGACGAACCCGGGTGGATGGAAAGGACTTTTTCCGCCAAGCAAGGTGAGACCCCTGTATCATGCATGCTACTTAAACTCTTCGTTACTTGATCACTCTTAATGGCTTACCTATTAGATAATTTGATGTTATCAGATTGAAGTATTAACACACTTCAATCTGATAACACTATGTCAAACTTCTACTGGTCATGTACGAGTCTCAAATTTAATCTATTTTTTGTTATCCATAGGAACCGTTTGTCCTATGAACAGTTTGGAGCATTTCTGGCGAACGTTAAGGAGCTGAATTCCCATAAACAAACAAGAGAGGTAATCCCTGCCTGCTGCTTTCTTTGCCCCATCTCTTGTGCTTTCCTTGATCCTCTTAATCCTTTTTCTTTTTTAGTTAACTGAAACCTTTATCTGTGGTGAAATTGCAGGAGACGCTACAAAAAGCTGATGAAATTTTCGGGCCTGAAAATAAGGACCTTTATGCTATATTCGAGGGATTGATTACTCGCAATGTCCATTGACGTTATGGCTAGCTGAATTTTCAATCGGAGTTTGTTACAACTGATGAATTTGTGTTCGTTTACGGCTTTACATACTTCTTTGTCCCCATTGTGTGTTACATCCTGTTAATTTTTGTATGATAAAATAATTCTTTGGACATGAAAGTCTGTAAATTTATATTGACCAAGACATTTCTTCACGGGACATTTTCTGGGTTGGTTCATCCAATGTAATACCTTAATATATCTTACTTGTATAATGGTTTGGACGAATATAGTCAATTCACCATGAAATCCACGAGGAATTCGTGAATTATACTTCCTTGTACTATGTGATACGATTCCTAAATAAAACAATGAACTCGAGCTAATCGCATGGTTTGCTTGTATTGTAATGGCCGAAAACCATACGTAAGTTTCTTATTTTTAACCAAACCTTTTTTTTAGTACAGTCATAGTGGTTTCTAGCAGTTTTATATTTAGATAGATTAACTTGGAAATACTTCTAGTTTTTAGAAGCATTCATAAGTTTGTTTGGATAAAATAATAATTTTTCTTTTCAACGATTGAGTTATGGGGAAAAAAGAGGCATTTCAAAATAGGGATTGGTAATGGTAAGAGCTAGAAAGAGAAATAATGAAATATAGTGAAGACTAAATTAATAACTAAGCAAATTAATATGAATCTAACACGCATAGAATATATTTCTCTTTTTTCTAATTTTATGAAAAAAGCCACTCTATATATGGGGCTATTATCTAGGAGGTCATTTTTTTAAAAGGAAAAAGAAGAAAAAAGAGGAATAACATAAGCAAATTTTGATGCACTTTATTTAGATTGGTCAAATTTCACACAATCTTGTTATGTGCAATTTACATTGGCAAAGGCAACCTGGTTATCTCCATGGAAACAAAAAACAACGAGGACGAGTTAGTATATGGAAGTTAGAACAGCTAATATAATTGACCATTTTAGGACTAATTACTTCTCTAATGGAGTCATTTACATTACAAATTCTGTTGCAGCTGATATAACAAACGCCATCTCTGTCTTGCTTCTTTTGTTTCATCATCTCCCCTATGATGTGGTCTGCTCCTCGTTCTGCTTTATCCGCCATGGCCCTTGAGCCACCGCCCTCTCCCCAACCTTCCTCTGCCACCAGGTAACACATTATTCAATGCAACCTCTAATCTTCCATTTCTTCTCATCCTTTCTTCCTTCCAACCATTTTACATTCACATATTATTCACGGGTTCTTCTAATCTTAGATATGCTATTTCTATATATGGTATAATATTTGCAGCAATGATGGATTGCAAAGCAAACAAAGAGAGCAGAATGAAGCAAAGCAGAGATCAATAATAAGGTCTCTAAGGAGGCTAACTGCGCTATCAACAGGTTCACTTCCAGGTATCAAAACATGTTGAAATTTAATTAACTGTATCTATGTTTTTAAGGTCATTGTGTATCATACTAATGATGAATTAAAATGAATGAATACCTCATTAGATGTGGAACCTCCAAGAAGTGAGGATGTCTCTGTATCTAGTATGAAGAGTTGTCCGAGTCCAGGATCCGAAAGCTCCTCTTCCAACACCGGTAGCCCTTCTAATTCCGGGGAGCAGTCAGATTTAAAAGGCAACAATAACAATAATAATTGGAATGGCATTGTTAGTATTCTGAAGAAAGGATCCCAGATGCCCCTCTATACCTTAACCTCAATCAAGGAGGCTCCCTATTTCAAAAAGAGAACCTCCGCCGAACGAATCCCAGAGGAATTTTCTGCAATTCTTAAACAAGGATCATCTCTTAATCCCGAGGCTTATCGCTTTAAAGCGTCCTGGAAATTATTCACTCTCGCAGATCTCCAGGCCGCGACCAATAATTTCAGCCAGGGTGTGCAATCCTTTTAATTTCTTGCCTGACAAGAAACTCTCGTATTAACATTTTTGTTTATTTATTTATTTTTCTTTCCAAGCTGATAACCAACTTTCATACTTTTCTTTCTTGAAGAGAATTTGATCGGGCAGGGAGGTTATGGTGAGGTTTACAAAGGCCAATTGGCAGATGGAACCTTTGTAGCAATTAAAAGGCTAACAAGAGGGGACCAAGAAGAAATGACTGCAGATTTTTTGTCTGAGCTTGGGATTATAGTGCATGTGGACCACCCCAATATTGCTAAATTGATTGGATATGGAGTTGAAGGTGGAATGCATCTTGTTCTTCAGTTGTCTCCACATGGCAGCCTAGCTTCCATACTATATGGTCTGTTAACCTCTAACAAGCTTCCAATATGATCAAGCCAAAGTTTTTTTATAAAACAAAGTTAATTAACTGGTTTCTTCCTTTGCTTGCATGAATTCTTAAGGACCTAGAGAGAAACTGAATTGGAACATGAGGTATAAGATTGCATTGGGGACTGCTGAAGGCCTCCACTATCTGCATGCACAATGTCAAAGAAGGATTATTCATAGAGATATCAAGGCTGCTAATATATTGCTTTCAGAGGATTTTGAGCCACAGGTGCATTTTTCTTTGATTATAAACACCAGTTACCAAATTTATATGCTTGAAACAATGTTAACTTGAATGTTGCACCAGATAGCTGATTTTGGACTATCTAAGTGGTTACCTGACAAATGGACTCACCATACTGTCTCCAAAGTAGAAGGCACATTCGGGTTTGTATAAGAAACTTGCCAAAGTTTTCTTTCTAATCCAGTATTTTCATTATTTGACACTTCTAATGTTTGTTTTCTTTCTTGATGTGAGAACAGTTACCTTCCTCCTGAATACTTCATGCATGGTATTGTTGATGAAAAAACTGATGTATTTGCTTATGGAGTGCTATTATTGGAGCTCATTACCGGCCGTCCGGCTTTGGACAAAGCTCAGAAAAGTCTTGTGATGTGGGTATGTTAATGTCAGCTATTTCATGGCCTTAACTTGATATTCAAAATGTCAATATTTATATTTATTATGCCTCTGGCTAAGTAAATAATTGGTTGCAGGCAAAACCACTGATATCCAAAAGCAAAATGGACGAGCTTATTGATCCATGTCTTGCTGGTGCCTATGATGAAGAGCAGATGAAATATATAATCTTAACAGCTTCTTTGTGTATAGCGGAGTCGACCGTTCGACCGCGAATGCATCAGGTATGTCCCTTAATTGATACTTGTCAAGTTAGCTCAAACGCGCTTAATTAATGTTATGGAATGGATTCATGCAGGTATTGCAGATAGCAAAAGGTGAAGAAGGCAGCATGGAGTTAGTTAGGGAACTCCTGGAACCTTTATGTGATGATGAGTTCCTTGAAGAAGAGTTTCCTTCACCTGAGAGTTCCAATGACATATCTAAACATTTGCAGACTATTGGACAAGATTAAGACTCTGCTGATAACAGCAAGCATTAAAAACTAGATTATGGCCCCTCATTTCATTTCAGATATTGCAACTGTGCAAAAGTTTAGGTGTAGTGATTTTATTTGCAGAATAGGTATTTGTGTGTATATTTCGTTATTTCTTGTGTGTATTCCATGGCAATCCAAGATTTCAAATGTATGCTGATAATATTACGCAGTGAAATTCACTGTGAAAGATATTTTATCTAATTTACTTTTTCCTTATGTAGCAAAATTAAGCACAATTATACATTTATACTGCTTTTTTATAAATAAATTAGGAAATTTTCATACAGAAGATGACAAATTACGAAGTTTGAAAGTGTGAACATTTTCTTACAAGTTATAATTGTTGAAGAGAAAACAGAAACCAAAATGTCAACAGGAAGATTAATAATTAATTATTAATTAAACTGATAGAAGTTGAGGTCAATAATAATTAATAAAGGAAAGAAAAAAAACAAAATCTAATCCTCCCGCTCGATGAGTTGGATTTGGAAGGAATCAGAAGGAAAACGAAAGACGAGAGAGAAATAATTTTACTGGAAAATTCAACTTCGAGATCGAATCGGAGAAGATGAGTAATCATAGGGTTCTGCTCTTGTTCTTGGTGACGTGGATCTCCCACTGCGAAGAAGTGTTGAGCTCGTACGCTGGTTCGGCGAGCTCCATCATCAACCCTTCCAAGGTCAAACAGATTTCATGGAATCCAAGGTCTCTTTCATATTATTGTTACTCATTTCGCTCTTTCCTTCTAAATCTAGCAATAATCAACTAAGTTCGCGAATCTCAATCCGATATTTGCAGAGCTTTCGTTTACGAAGGTTTCCTCACCGACCTGGAATGCGATCATCTGATCTCTTTGGTGAGTAATATATAATATAATATAATATGCTCCCTTTCTCTTACGCAGAATTCGTTACTTGCTAACTGTTAGTTTTCTTTGCTAATCCGAGTTACGCGTTGTTTAATTCAGGCGAAATCAGAGCTTAAGAGATCTGCTGTAGCGGATAATCTTTCTGGAGAGAGTCAGTTGAGTGAAGTTCGAACAAGCTCTGGAATGTTCATTCCCAAGGACAAGGTTTCTTCCTCTTCTTCATAATCTATCTACTGTAATCCATTTCATTTTTGAAATTCACGTTGGAATTAGTGTGATCTACTCCCCTCCCTGCCCTGAAATTATGCTCCTGAGTTTTGTAACTAATGCTGCGTATGGAGGCTTTAATTCCCTTCTAATTTTATAGGATCCTATTATTTCTGGCATTGAGGATAAGATTTCGTCGTGGACCTTTCTTCCGAAAGGTATGTCATGGCATATAAACAATTTTCTTGGAATATGCTAACTTATATTAATTTCTTCATCTTCTTCCTATCCTATATATGTTTGTATCTGTGCTCAATGTTTGGTTGGTCTTGGTATCATTACTTCTCTATGTTGTACTTGTCACCAGTTTGTTTGCTTTTCCAGTTCATGAAGAAATGAGATGTAAGATTTGTTAATTACAAAACATGAGAAGACAAGATTCAATGTAGCTTTTATTTTGTCACCTGTCATAGCTTGCTGTTTTTGCATCTGCCCCGGCTTTAGCAGAAGGAAGTTGCTAAAATCTAGATTGCTCTATGCTAATATTTTCACTTGTGGAATGAGAAAGTCTGCAACATTTTAACAGATTGGTTAATTGAGTCCGAATTGTATTTTCCAGACAATTTAGAGCAATTGGGCAGAGATACTAGAAAAAAAATTAGACAGGAGTTTGTTAGAAAACATAATTAACCTTTGACTGCCAATCATCTTCATGCAACAACATCATTATTGTTCACTTGCAAGCTAGGGATTTCATAGGGGAATGAACCTGTATCTCTATGATCATTTAAATGATTTCATAGGGGCGCGTTGTTGTACCGAAGACGTTAGCATTAATTAGTCTTGTAATATTGTTATTAAATTTCAGAAAATGGAGAAGACATTCAAGTATTGAGGTATGAGCATGGGCAGAAATATGATCCGCATTATGACTACTTCTCTGACAAAGTTAATATAGCTCGAGGTGGACACCGTGTTGCAACTGTTCTCATGTATCTCACCGATGTGACCAGTGGTGGTGAAACAGTGTTCCCTAATGCAGAGGTTTGTATAGTAATTGATGTAGTTCGTTCCTCCTAGTTATAAATATATTATTGGATAACAGTTGCAGTTCATTTCAATCTGAATAACTATATCTCTAATTATACCAAACTTTCTAGCCTGTGATCTGAATTTCTCGTGTTTTTACGAGATGCTTGTATTTTATTCCATCGCCATCTCGGCAACCAATATTAGAAAGTAGAAACCTTTTAGGAGTTTAAAGTTTGCGCTTGACTGGGTCCTCTTGGGTGGATACTCAGGCAGCATATAGTTTGACTCTGCATTTAGAAGATAGTACATGTAGTTCACACCATACACTATTCATTCTTCATATGATATTCTCAAGATCTCCTCTTTGGTTTCTTCCACTTCAAGCAGCAGATCGAAAAGTGTTTTGTTTAAGGAGGAAATTGTTTCTAGCCTTAACAACCAATAGCTAATTTGATAGCTTCTGAATTTTCACTCTGTTCACAGGAAACTCCACATAGAAGAGGTTCTGAAAAAGGAACTGATCTCTCTGAGTGTGCCAAAAAAGGAATTGCAGGTGGGAAACTGTATAATCTTTTTACGGATTTCTCACCTATGTTTGCATTATACTCATTGAGCTTTATATTCTTTCCTCACCTGGCATTACACAGTCAAACCGCGTAGAGGGGATGCACTTCTCTTCTTCAGTCTTCTCCCAAATGCTATCCCCGACACTAATAGCCTCCATGCGGGATGCCCTGTACTTGAAGGTGAGAAATGGTCAGCAACAAAATGGATTCATGTTGATTCATTTGATAAAACAGTAGGACCTGGGGGAGACTGCACTGATAATCATCAGAGCTGCGTGACATGGGCTTCCCTTGGAGAGTGCACAAACAATCCTGAGTATATGATTGGGTCTTCAGACCTTCCTGGGTACTGTAGGAAGAGTTGTAAGGCATGTTAGAAACTTCACTACAGATTCCCACATACAAGTTTCTGCCACTGGATTTCAGATTTCGGTTGGTTCTTAATTTTATTCCTCTTCTATCCTGGATTGTAAATTAATTCTGTATCATTATGGCCAGTAGTTACTAGTTATAAAGATGATACTGTTTCCTTTTTGGGGTAAAAAACTCAAAATGGCCTCTGCCACACTTCCAAGTGATAGAATTGAGTTGTAATGCGGCATCTTGCTTGTCATTTTGTTAGCTATTTTATATGGATAAACAAGCGGGAAATAATAACACATGCATAATTTGTCACTAGGGTAAATCTCAATAGTTTAAATATTATTTACAATAACTATTTTAATGCTTGCTATGCAGTATTGTTAAAGACAAATCACTGTAGACAATAGCTGGTGAGATTTCGGTTTAAATTAAACTAGTATAGTATGTACGACGTATTTCTGTTGCATTGCAATGTTGCGATGAAGTAATTATCATTTCGACTAAAGGATAATTGAATGACGTAGAAAATGTTAAAACGAGGAAGAAACCAATATGATGCTTTATACATAATTACATAGGGATAGCGATTGATAAGTAATATAATTTATTAGAATAAAAGTTGTACCATAATCTAAAGGTGGATATTCTTGGTGATATCTTTACATGAAGATGGCATTGTGAATTATTAGATAATTTGAATTATCTAACTGTTCACAATGCTATCTTATATTTTTATGAGAGTATTTTCTAATTTAAAAAAGAATGTTTGTTTTTAAATTATTGTTTTTTAAAGAAAACATTTTCAGACAAATATGATAAGTGGGGTCAAAGAATCACCAAAGTAGAGTGCGAATCCATATAGGAATAAAATTTGCTGCATTAATAGCTGATAGTAAGTGGGTGCTAGTGTTTGTGTTGTGTGACAAAAGAAGGACTAAGGCAGGAAAATCATGGAGGTGGGTCAGATGCAGAGACAGTGGATAGACTACACCAGATCATTATTCATTGAGGTTTTCAATCTAAACACAACATTTCTTTCTTTTTATCTATTTATTTTTTCTCCATTTGTTTATTTTTGTGATGTTTGGTATGATGAGAGAAGGGGTTCTTGGATGCGCAATTCCTTCAACTTGAGCAGCTACAAGATGACAACAATCCTGACTTTGTTGTTGAAGTTGTTTCTCTCTTCTTTCAAGATTCTCACAAGCTTCTCAATGATCTCACCGTTGCTCTGTCAGTCTATCATATTGTTCTTCTTACAGAGATTACTATCACTAATTAGCATATATATTCTCTTATTTTCTCTTCTCATTTGCAGAGATCAGAAAAGTGTTGACTTCAAAATGGTTGATGCTCATGTTCATCAGTTAAAAGGGAGTAGCTCAAGGTATGATATAACAATATATCATTTGCCTTTAATTCAACACAATCCCAGATAAAAAGAAAAAAAAAAACATGTTTGTTTTGTTAAGTAGCTATTGTTTTTTTGGCAATTCTTGTCTTACTCGTTCGTTCCTACTATTACTGAACCAGTCAAAGTTAAATATTAACCTTAGTTAATTATGGTTGTCTGTTTTTACAGCATTGGCGCTCAAAGGGTTAAAAATTGTTGCATTGCTTTTCGCAACTTGTGTGAGGAACAGAATATAGATGGGTAAGTCACTCTTTCTCCTCATTGAACTTGAGTGTTGAAATTTCATTCTCTAGTCACACAAAATTTTTGTTTCTGTAGGTGCCTGAAATGTCTGCACCAAGTTAAGCAAGAGTGCTGCCTTGTCAAAAATAAGCTTGAAACACTCTTCAGGGTAACCATAATAAAAAATTGCCTGAAGAACATATCTTTCATTGTGAATTTGTTTTACATTTATGTTTATTCATGTGTACTTTAATTTGTGCAGCTTGAGCAACAGATTATGGCAGCCGGAGGATCGATCCCTTTGATGGAACTTAGTTTCTGACTGATCCAATTTGTAAAAATAGAAGCTTGTAAGAGTGTTTTGGAGTCGTCTTCTCCTTGGTTGAAGTTTTTCTCTTTTATGCTGTGATGAATGTGTGGATTCTCATGTATTGAGAACAAGGAAGTTTGAAGTTTCCATCTTCTGTACCTTATTTAAGAAACAGAACAACTAGTGTAATTTGTCATTTTTTTGCATGGTTTAACAAAGTCTAATTAGATAGCAACAGGATCAGATGGTTTATTAGAATTTGAATCAGAAACAAGTTTCACCATATGTGAAGAAAAAATGGCCCTTTTACAAAATTTGCTTAGATTTATGTACATAGACCAATTATGCTGTGGGGATAGCCTAGTGAATATTATTGTTGTTTTCTTCTGAAACTGATAGAGACAGGTGACTATTTGGAATTGAATTGTTTCTGCTGGTATAAACTTGAAGAAAAGTGAATAGTGACATTGTTGTCATTATCACATGGCATTAGTTGGCAATGGAATCATAGGATAATGGTAAAAGATTGTGGAGATATAAAGTCACTTTATTATATTGGAATAAGAAAATGGGGACAGCGAATAATTCTATGAAGTTGGTGGCCCAAGATAAGGTGAATCATCACAAGATATGATATGATTCTCTTCTTCACAAAGTCAAATCTATATGTGGTAGCCTTCTCCCTCTCTATTAGATGCTGCGCAAATTAAGCCCTATCTTTTGTTGTTTTGTTTATCTTTAATTTTATCGCTTCTCAATCCTAATAGCAATATAAATAAGCCACCAAATCACTCGTAATTTAAATATAAAATATATATTGATTATACCGCGAAATAACATATGTTTATACACAAATCTATAATGATTGATTTGATAAATAATTTTTAATATAAACATATTATTTTTGTTTACTTTATGGTTGAAATTTAAAATTGTAGTTATAATAAGGATTTTGATCTATATAAAAAACGGATTTTGCTAATTAATTGTCAAGAATATTCATTAATGTTTTAAAAGAGTAATTTTTTTTAGTAAAAAAATAAGAATTAGTTGAAACTTGAAAGACTAAAACCCGTTACTTTTTTTTATAGGATTTCAACCTTTAGTCCTTTACTTTTTTAACTTTTTGATATTCCAAAAGAGTAGTATTAGGTAACTAATTTTTTTTTTTTTTTGGAAGTGCATAGAGCTTAACACTGTAAGGTGGAGCATTGAAAAGCAAATAAATTAGATGACAAACACGTCAAAGACCTTAAAAATCTAGTAACCCCGAGTCATCTTCGGTATTGTCATCAACAACCACAGGGTGCATTCCCAATCTATTTATCAGAAAAACTAAAAGACCTACTTATAATGTCCACTACATCTGAGGCTTGATTTTTGAAGATTTTGACATTCTTTTCTTGCCAAATTACCCAAATAACTGTAAAGAAGCCAATGAACCACTGCTTTCTCTCCACCTTTCGCACAGAGGCATTTGTCCAACTTTCAAAGTGTTGCTTTAGTGAACTTGGCACTGTCCAAATCCTTCCAAGAGCAAACAGTCAAGCACATCACACCTGCCAAGTAATCTCACAACCAATAAATAAATAAAAGGCATACTCTATAGACTTATAAAATAAAACACACAAATTATTATTCTGGTCAAGGACCCCTAATCTACACAGTCGATTCTTAGTAGTCGCCCTGCCAACCAACACAAACCAAGCAAACAACTCAATCCTTGGTGAGACGAATCCTCTCCAAATAGAACTAGTGAAGCTATAGCTAAGGATTGCCTCTAGGAGAATTTCCGCTTGCAACACATGCACAAAAGAGTTAGTCAAAAAAATACCTGACTTATCAAATTTCAAACCACTCTATTCTCTCTCTCATATGTTGGCCTAACTGAATGTAACCTCTCATGAAGTTGGCTTACTATCTCCAACTCCCATTGGAATAACTCTCTCTGTCATTGAAAAGTCCATATTCACTCTATCTCATTCCAAAACTCACAATCCCTTATAACAGATTCTTTAAGGTTTGAGACCAAGAAAAGTCGTAGGAACTCATCCTTCAACGCCCCACTAGGTAACCATCTATCCTCCCAGAACCGGATTGTTCTGCCATTCCTCAAATCCATAGCCAAGCCGCCGATCATTTTCTCTCTCACATGTGACTCCCTGATTTGCAAAAGGCATATATCCTTCCATAAACTCCCTCTCGTAGGTATAGGCTGAACACTCAGCATCTCAGACGAATTCATATGATTACAGGAGCAAATCACTTTCTTCCATAAACTTTTTTTCAAGTAATATCAATTATTTTTTTAATTATTTTATTTATTTTAATTTTTAGATTCTAAATCATAAACATTTAACTCTAGATCTTAAATTATAAACCTAAATACTAAAATTGGTTAATGTTAGTTAACTAAAAATTGGTTTCCTATATTTTTTCATTCCAAAATTAAAGATTAATGGCTATTGACATAGTTAGTGTAGACTGTAGATTCAAATAGCATATGAAATATCAAGCATTGAAGAATTATCAACCACACAACTAATACCATATCATATAAATTTAAAATTATATGACAAAAGATGGGTTATTATTTGCAAAATGATCACAAAGAATTGCTCTTAGCTTTGACCTTGAGGATTACTCCATTTTCTCCTCTGTTCTTCAAAGCTTGCTACCTTAGCTGACTGATTATGATCACTAAGCTTCTCTGCATACAAATCATGATAACCTTTCACATCCACCTGCCTTAAAATTCTCACTAATTTCCCATGTTCCTCATCCACTACAATTTTTCCATCACTGGATTCCACACCATCAGCCAAAACTTTAATTGGCTTCACCTCAAATTTCGGATTAAGACTTAAATGGTTATCAGCCATGACAACCGCACCTAGAATTTCCCCCAAGAATGTGTCCTGCAACATGATATTAAAATACATTACTCATGAAGTTTTACATAAGCTAGAAATTAGATGTGGATTTAGGAACCTATACCATATGCTGATATCTTTCATGAACTTGCTTCAAACGGTATAGCCTTGACAGCAAGCGCTTAGAAAACATAGCCTCCGGGGTTTTTGTTCCTTTTGTCCGAAGCAACCGGCTTATGATATCGGGGAAAGAACTTACATTGCGCTGGACAGTGAGTGGAATGAGTGTGATGCTAAGTTGTGATTCAAATACTGTCTTGGCAGCTAAAGGGTCCAAGAACATATTGAATTCTGCATATTGGTTTGAGGGAACAGAAAATATATTTCCTTTGTCATTGACATTGCTGCTGATATGTCCCCCAACTACATAAACCTCCTATAACATGTTGCAATAAAAGTTATATCATTTTTCATACTTCCCTATGCCAATTAAAATAATGCTATATCAATCATACCTCAATTCTAGAGCTAACATTCTTGAATGATACCACCTTTGCCAAATTAGTCAATGGTCCATTAGTTAATACTGTGATCTTAGAATTTGGTTCAGTTTGCAATATAGAATCCCAAACTTCCATGGCTAATGATTGTCTAAGTTCAGGGTGATCAGTATCACGAGGAGCCCCAAACTTTACAGAGTTTTCTGCTGTATACCTGAATTAAAAAAAAACAGTTTGGTCATCATGACTGAGTAGTTAATCTATTATTGTTGACAAGGAACACTTGAAATTTTTATGATTTATGAAAGTAGTAACCTTCTTGGGCTGCGAGGTAGATGGCGAGCAAGGCCATAGAGCGTGTCAGAGTCTAGAAAGCCGCCACTTCCATGGGGAATAGCCTTAACATAATTGCATTGTCCAACAGCTGGGAAGATTGGATCTGTCTGATTCATTGCAAAAACATCTCCAAGACCAACTGGGATGTCGTCGCGGCCCATCATGTGTAGGATGTCATATATGATATCTATTGTTGCTGCATTTGCCCATCCTGTTGGGCTCACAATGATTGCCTAAGCCACAAGCCACTGATTAAGTTCAGCAAATATAAAGAGTTCTTTTTTTTTTCTTTTCTTCCATTCACAGAAACAACCAAAAGGGAAACATTAGAATGGATACCTTAAGATTGATGACTTCAACAGGCACTTTCAGGAGGTAAAATAGAGCAAGAAAATCTCCTGCACTCATGTCCATGTCAAACACAATAGGTTTTCCTAATCTTTTATTATGAAAACTTGGCTTGTAAGTTTCTTCTTTGTAGTAAGGAAACTGTGTAGTGAAGTTGAACCTCCCAGAATTCTGTGGTTGTTTTAGAACCTTCAATCCACCCAAGAACCAAAATCAGATTCTGATACACATAAATATTCAAATAAAAAGTGAAACTAACATTCAAGAAGTTTTTGTAATATTCTCTGTCAAGTGAACTCCCAAAATCCCGGTTAGGCTTCGCTTTTGTGGCAACAAGTACTCTCACTGAGTCTGGGACATTTACCTCTGCTGTGTAACCATCCTATAAAACATGTTGCAGAACATATCATAAGAACTGATATTGTGTGTAACAAAATGAAGTTGCAACCTTAGAAAAGAAGCCTACCTGACATTTTCCTTTGCCATTCTTGACAAAGCAAAGAGGATCTCTTAGTCCTTGTTGAACATGACCACTATGCACCCCACCTTTCTCTAGATTGAACTTAGGAACTTTAAGATTATCAAAGAATGGATTGGATCCATCAGATACACCGTAGGGTTTATTCGAAGTAATGACAGTTATGTTCATATACTCCATTTCAGCAAATTCATTTTCTCCATTCTGGTTATTGGGTTTACTCATGATTGAGATTGCTATACCAGCCATGAAAGAATCCCACATAAAATAACTCTACTAACAACAAAGTCATTATGCATAATATATTAGCTCTAATTATCATCCATAATCAAGTAAAACAAAACAGATGTTAATAACAAAATAACTTCTGAAACATATATATTTACCGAATAGAATTGGTCATCAAACCAAGTATCACGAGTTATTTTCAAGGACTTGAAACAATATTGTGCCTCATATGTGTATTGACTCTTTTCAAATGCATCAAAGAATTGTTCATTGATGGGAATTGTGTTTGTTGCATCAAGTGGTACAAGGGTGATAGGAATTCCAGAATGAATCACCTGCAAAATTGAGTTTTAAACTATGTTTTATTGTTTTAGTTTATTTTAATTTTCTCTCTGATATTTCAAATATATTTCATCAGTTAACATCATTAACAAAGATTGAACTAGGCTTACATGTCAATAACAAGTCAATATCTATAATTGAAACATGTTGAAATATTGGAGGTATAATTGAACTAATGCATGCACTAACCAATGTGTGTTAACAATAAACAATAATTATAAATTCAATCATACTAGTACACCAAAAATTAGCTACCAAATTAACCATCCGTATTAAATATATATTGAAATACAAAATACATATTGAAAATAAATTAAACAACACACATATATATATACATAGATACATGGTGGCTGATTCAGTGGCTGGTTTTTTATATACACCTAACAATTTTGTTATAAATTACTTTGAAGAGGCATACCTGATATGCAGCAAAGGGGTCTCCAAAAATATTGAACTCTGCAAAAGGGTTGGTGTTATAATCAGTGAACATGTTGCCATGGTCACCACACTGCCTAGGCACACAGGAAGAAGAGGTTGCATTTTTGGGGCAGCAACCAGTTGGGTTGCTTGACCTTACACCTCCACCCATTATATAAATATGCTCTATGTTCTTCTTAAGGTGTGGATTACTCATAAGGAAAATGGCCATGTTTGTGTGTGTTCCACTCATAAGCAGTGTTATTGGACCCTTTGATATTTTGTCAATCAGCACTTCCTGAGAGCTTGCCTGTCTCAGAGGACTATATTTCCTTCTTCCCTAATTTCATGATCAACTCAAAAATTATTCATAGCAATTTTAGGCTCGAGCATATAGAATAATTGAGTAACAATGAGAACATCAAATCATATAATTATGTACTTTGCAATGTATCTTTTATCTTGTTATGGATACTAACTCCTAAGCCAAGCTCCTAAGGTTGGGTTAGTGTAGATGTATATGTACTTGTTTTCCTCTCTTATGCAGTTAATGATTTCATTTTCACAGTTTGATTTTCATATAATTTTTCTTTTTATGTTATATGACTTTAAGGTTGGTGCAAACAAACTTCTCTAAGCTAGAAGCCTAGGAATGAGTTTACGTTTTATTAAATGTTGAAAGATAAACCATTAAAAATATATTCGAATTATTTTGTACTCTTAAACTTTCTCATTAATAAAAATATTTTCAAATTATTTAAAGACGTGACAAAAATACATAACCATGAATTAAAATATTTTAGTTAACTGAAAAAAAGATGTGGCAAATAGAGCTTCTTATATGGTAAGTGAAATCATAGTTGTCAAAATCGAATAAATAATCGAACTAATCAGGCTACTAATTTACTGGTTTATTGGTTTAATTAATGAATTACTAGTTGAACCGACAAAACCGATCCCAGGCAAATAAAAAAATATAAAATAGTCAAAAACCTAAAATAAAAAATTTAAAATACATATCTTTACTAATATTTTAAAAATAATCAAGTTTCAACAAATTATAATTCGATTATTATTAAATAAGTATATAAAATTATAATATTCTTTTATAACAAATATTTTTTAATTTTATTTTTATATTAAATTATTTTTATATTTATTATATTATTATATACTGTTGCATGTTTTTAAATTATTTGAGAATATTTTTGTTAGTTACAAAATCCGGGAGCATTTTTGTCTATGTCAAAATAATTTGAATGTATTTTTTGTAGTTTATCCAATATTACTACAATGAAAACCAACTTGGGTTAGTCAAGTGGTCAACTTACTCGTCCGCTTAAGTAAGGGTCGCCTTGAATGGAGCTCTGATTCGCGACGGATTAGTTCTTGGTCTGTCGAATTGGGGAATACCGTGAACAACCAAAAAATACTACAATGACTTAATAATTATTTTTCCTTATATAATATCTATTTTATTATTTCATTTCACTTCTATCGAACACAAACTCTCTCTTCTCTCTCTTCCTTTTCTTCCTTTTCACATCAAAGTTCAGAACCAAGAAAGAAGAAAAAGAAAAGAGCCGAAGTTAGGGAACAGTCAAAAACAAAACGGTTCTTACAAATTTCAAGCAAGAAGAAGGGCTACAACAAAGGGGTAAATCTCATTCGGGCAGAGCATCTCAAAAGTTGATTTCTCCATTTGTGCTTCTCCAAGAAATCGTGAAGAAATCAACTATGCACAAAGCACCATTCTAGAAACTATGGAAAAGAAGAACTCAATGATGCTCTGCCTAAAATTCACGGTCAAGAAACTAACTTGGGGCCAAAACAAATATCAACGGCCCAAATTCAAGATCCTTGAAGAAAAAGGTTGAAAAAAAAAGGTAAGGTTGCATGTCATTGCTTCTGCTCTCTCTCACCTCTGACCACGTCGCTGCTAGTTCTGTTGCTAGAGAAGAAGACAATCCAAGTGTTGTACTTGGTTCAAACCTTGGAAACTTCACTCTTCTATAATAAGGGTGAACGACCAAGGATTAACTAAGAGAGAAAGAGCACTTGTTTAGATTTCCATAGCTCCCTAAGCTGTTTTTGTTCTTTTCCTTCGTGATTTTCATATTGTAATTTTTCTCAATTTAGTCTGTCTAAGTTTTATTAAAAAAAAGACAAAAATGGTAAAGTTTGTAAGAAAAAGCTAATGAGTGAAAAAAGACAGTGAGATAGACTTGGAGAAAAAGCCATAGTTATATCAGAAATTCTTTGTAAATTTTTCTATTTTGTGTCATGATCCTGAGAGGGTTCCTTTACAAGTTGGGTTAGCACTTTGCTGTTGAAAGTTAGGTTGAATTTTAGTCAAGTTTAGGTTGGATTAGAATCTAAACTTGTCCTAGATAGGACTGGGGAGATCCTAGGGAGAATTGGTGACTGTAATCTGTTGAAAAGATAGTAAATTCCGTCACTGTTGTGATGGAGACTAGATGTAAGCTACATTGCACTAGGTAACTGAATTAGAATACATTTGTGTATCAATCTCTACTCTTATCTCTGTTTCTGATTCTGCACAATAGGAGACAAAACAAAAATATCTCCTACCAAGTTAAGAGATAAAACCAAAATATCTCCTATATTTTCTTAACAGAATGCAAGTATACACGAAAAAGAAAAAGGGGCCAAGATTCAACCCCCCATTTTTTAGCCATTGATAACCCTCAATACTCAATTTGACCCATAAAATTTGAGGTCGAAATCAAAATAACTCTTAAAAAGTTATAATTGAATCAATTTGAACTCCAAAATTTATAATAGTAACTCACGTTAGTCTATGAGATGATTTTCATTAATGTCGTACTAATTTTACACGTTAACTTATCATAATTTGGACTCTTCACCTATGTTTTATGTGACTCAGACCTACTAGAAAGCCCAAAAACTTAATTTGCTCTCTAATATTCTCACGAAAATGATAATAACAAGTTCAATTTGTGAAATTTGAAGTTCTGGCGGCAGCTATCAAGCTTTTAGGAACTCTAATAAATATTGATCATATGGAATTAAGACGATGAATCCAAATTGCAGCATATTAACATACCAAATTAGTATGTTGTTAATTGAGATAAATTGAGGAATTAACGCGAGTTATGATTGTAACTTTGAGGGATTAATTTAAATTAATTAAAATTTTAAGGTTTAATTTGAATTCAAATTTAAAATTTGAAGGATTAAATTGAATATTAATTTTTATTTTAATTCTTATAATATATTTTTTTAAAATTTTGATCCAATAAGACAATGGTTGTCGTTAGTTTGATATGTACTGAAATAGCAAACAAAAATGCTAATATAGTAACAACATTATTTAATCCGACATGTCAGCAATTAGTGTAACAAAATACAAATAGATAAATCAAAAAGTTTATGGGACCAAAAATTTATTTAAACTTATCACAATTAATCAATTAATTTTAATTTATATAAACTAAGCAAAGTATGATGTTAAAAGTGAGTTAATTATGATTACTGATATTTCATAATTGCTAGGAATAGATTACGAATAAAGTATCAAAAGAACGACAAATGCTGTTTGCAGGACGAAAATAAGAATAGATAAATAAAAAAAAATGGGTTTTGTTAGATAGACAATAAATTTTGTAAATAATATGAATAATGGGTTTTAAAATTGATCCAATAAAATAAAATAAAACTCCACCTCAAATTATCTTTTAAATCTTAACATTAGAATAATCATCTGCGCATCTAGTAAATTGAACATCTAGTCATTGTTAAATGTGCATGAGTAAATCAAATTAAAAGAAATAACCATTCAATTAAAAATAATGAACATAATTATCTGTATATCTATTAAATTAAACATACGACATATTTATTGTTTATATTGTTTAATATTTTCATTGTCTACCTATATTTTTTCAAAAAATTTATGGGACCAAAAATTTATTTAAACTTATCATAATTAATCAATTAATTTTAATTTATATAAACTAAGAAAAGTATGATGTTAAAAGTGAGTTAATTATGATCTTTCATAATTGCTAGGAATAGATTATGAATAAAGTATCAAAATAACGACAAATGATGTTTGCATGACGAAAATAAGCTATATATAAACTTTATAAAGTAGATTTAGGATAGATTATAGATTCTTTTCTGCATTGGTAGATTTTCCTAGATAAGATGAGGTAACAGGAAGATAAGACTATACAATAAATATCTGTAATTTCTTTTCCTTTTTAGGAGATACATTAATACCAACAAAAAAAAGTAAGAGATACATTTTTAAAATAAAAAAATATACAAATTAAACGAGATCTAACCTTTTTAATGAACTAGTCCAACTTTTTATAAATTTCATAAATAGAAGTTATTTAATCTACTATCTTTGCGGATCTAATTTTAAATTTAAAAGTTTGTCCATATACAAAATGTATACATTTTGCTGAATTAATGTGTTTGTACGTTTAATATATTTTAGTCATGATACTCATATACACATTTTTTAGTTAAATATGTTTATAAAAAAATTTAAATAATTTAAAAATTAATTTATATTTTAATATTAAAAATATTAAAATATTATTATAATAATATTTTATTATGTCTCATAAGAATTTAAAATTTGTGTCTCAGTATATCTCGTGTCGTCTAGATCCCGTGTCAATGTATGATAGGTGTCCATTTAAAGCGGACTAATTAACGAGTCAATCCTATGAATTTAGCCATTTTAATGACTCTAAATTAATTAAGGGAGGAAAAAATGGAGAGGAGGGAAGAGTTGTACACTTCTTTCCACCCAAACTGAGCATTAGGTTGAAAAAGCGCTGCCAAGAGTTCAGACTGTTATTTCGTCGTAGTACTTGAGAAATTTCCATAGATTTGGTCCGTTTTAGTTTTTGATTAGCAAAATCCTCTGATAGAGGCAAGGTAAGAGCATAATAGGAAACAGTGAATTCACAATTAATTACGTGACCGACCGACAGTGGTCTTTTATGATTTGTGAGTTATGGAGTGTAGGATTTACCTGAGGAAGGAACGCTTTACGGATGCCATAATTTGAATTGACATCTAAGCGGCCACCAAGACCAACAGGAATGGCCTGCCTGTATCTGCAGCCTCCTGCTGTTCTGATCGCCTGTTGTATGATTGGCAGATATTCACCCACGTTTCCCAAAACGGTACCGTTTTCAAGTATTCCCCCTTCTCCACCCACTCCCACCGCAATCTCATCCCTTCCCATCATATACAGCAAGTCGTATATCTGATTCACCGCGTGCCCGCTGTCCGTCCATGCATTCGCACTTATTGTCACACCCTGCACCATTCAATTCATTATTTTCTTTTTATCTCATTAATTCTTGAATAATAAAATTATGACGACAGAGACCTCTAATTGAAAGAGTGAAGTGTTGAGCTTTAATAGGTAGAGAAGAGCAAATAAATCGTCAGTGTCAACGTCTGTATCCAACAGAATCCGCTGAGGCTTCCCTGCCATACCGCGGCCGCCTCCTCCTATTATCAATATCACACATACCAAACACCACCTCCACCTCCGCAACAACGACAAGAGCAACATTAGCCTCTGATCTCTTTCTAGCTTACTCTCCTTAGCTGGTCAAAGATGTTCAATAGAGTAGCAATAATTCAGTATAATATATATGATGGCATTGGTTGGTTGGTTGGTGTTGGTGAGGCCGCGAGGGTGTACTAGCTAGGAAATTAAAATAGCATTAAGTATGCATCACAAGCGCTCTGCTATAGTGCTATCCTTTTTCTATTGCTATTATATATTGGGTTATGGTAAGTAACAGATGACTTTTTTGAACAATATGAATAATTACATATCTATCAAAATGAATATTTAATATATTCATTAGTTATATTGTTTATTATTTTCATTGTTTACCTATACTTTTTGTTATATATTAAACACATTTCTCATGCATATATATTTCAAACTTTTCATCATTTATTGTGATGACGGCAAAAATAAAAGAGAAAGTAATGAAGGAAAAAAATTAGTTATTATTGTAAAAAATATTAAATAATCAATATTTTTTATATTTATTTCAGATTTAAGTTAATATTATTTAACTAAACTCATTATTTAAATTATATAAATTTTATTTAATAATTATATAAAAAATTTTTATACTATAATGAATTAAAATTAAATCAATAACAATTAATTAACAATAAAAATAGTGGTTGAATACAAAACTTATAATTTT
>NC_029772.3:95972042-95975877 GCF_000817695.3 Arachis duranensis | reverse complement strand
ATGAAAGTGAGGTATCAATTCCTCATGAATTTATTTTTTCTCCAAAATGAAAGTATTATTCTATCTTCTAAATTTATTTTAGAAAAATATCTTTATTATAATTATATTACAATTAGCATTTAATAAATAATACATGATTATACTAATTTAGAAAAATATCTTTATTATAATTATATAAAATCAATATTTAATGCATTATTAAACTAGTTATAAATCGAGAATATTTTAATATTTTAATTATATTGATACAATTCTAATTATCATTCATTATGCAATAATTTTATTAGTGGCAAGTTGTTAGTTAACGGTGACCAATTTATATTGATATCAATTGATGATGATGATGATATATCAATAATTAAATGCTAAAATAATTGTTAAACATTGCCTACCTAACTTCAATATTAGTTAACAAATTTAATTTTAGTTGCTATGTTTTATTTTATACATAATTATATTAATTGTCAATCATTATACATCAAATTAGTATTTAATATATAATTATGTTAATTGTCAATAATTTTTTATAATTATACATCAAATCAGTATTTAATACATAATTACGTTAATTGTCAATAATTTTAATTTTCAATCATTGTAATATAATTTTAAATTAATCGTAATTTTTGGTAAATTGATATTGATATCTACCTCAAAAAATTAAAACAAAAATATATGATTCTAATCATGATAAAAATGTATATAATATGATAATGACTTATTCAATCACAATAAAAATATATGATGTATAACGTAATAATAAAAATTAACTTAATAATAATTATTTTATATAATTATTTTTGTTCTGATAGAGCTAGTTCCTACAAGAAATGCTTTTAGATTTTTTTCCTTGGCTACTTCTTGAAAAGTTTTGGTTGTTCTTTCATTATCTGACTCTTAAGTTGTCTCTTTTTTATATATAGTAATTTTTTATAGTTAGTGAGTCTAAATCTAAAAATCATGTAAAATTATTATATAATATACCATAAAAAAATGGTAAATTCTATCAAATCCTCTCTAAAATAACATGTAAGTTATTTTTCATGATGTGTTACACTCTAATTGGTCATTATCTTAACCATAGTTGGATTATTTTGTAATTGCTCTTTGAGATGGGTAATGGTATAATTTTTTAAAACATCAAAAACTCCATTTTCGTTGAAACACCTTTCCAACTCCTTCATTTTTTTCATCACGTAGCTTCGAATCCTTCCATGCATGCCGTCGACGTTTGTGACAAGAAGCGACGGTCATCATCTACTGCTCTATCACGCAATTTCTCTTTCTTCAGTGCATTATCATCATCCTTAACAGCGTCGTTGAATTTCCTTCGTCCGTAATTTTGCCGTCCTTCCCAACATAGCCAGCGCTGACGTCATCTCTTAATCATCTCTTAGTCGTAAAATGATTAGTTTGGTTATTAAATTTTATCATTAAAAAATATATCTTTATTTAACTATATGATGGAACATATATTTATATGTAAAATAAAATAAAATAAAATAAAATAAATCTAATCCGAGTACTTAAAAATATAAATAAAATCAGGAATATACAAATATAATAATAAAATTTGTATTCTAAACAAGTAAACATATCTTTTATCATACATAAATTATTTAAAAAAATAAATAAATGGTTAAAATTAATAACACAAGTTTAAAATGATAAAATTCGACTTTCTTACACATATTTTTTATAGTATTTTTATTCTTTTAATTTTTATTTTATTAGTACTTTATTATTTAATTAATGATTAAATAAATTGTTTTCACGAGAAATCATTTTTTGTATTATCTTAAAAAAGAAATCAATATAACAGTTTAAAAAATAATGTAAAAATGACATTTTAAATAAAAAATAGTTAATATTAAAAATTTTAAATACAAAAGTAAATTGTATAGATATTTAAGATATAAATATGAAATATATGTCTAAAATAAATAAAACAGATAAAAATAATTATTTATTTCTCGTGAGTATGTCTAGAATAAATAAAATATGCAAAAATAATTCGTTATTTTTCACGAGTACTCCCATTTTATCTGTTTTATTTATTTTAGACATGTATTTTATATCTATCTCTTAAATATTTATACAATTTATTTTTGTATTTAAAAGTTTTAATATTAAATACTTTTTATTTAAAATATCATTTTTAGATTTTCTTAAACTGTTATATTGGTCTCTTCTTTAAGATAATACAAAAAATAATTTCTCATAAAAATAATTTTTTAATCATTAATTAAATAATAAAGTACTAATAAATTGGAAATTAAAAAAATAAAAATACTATAAAAAGAATACGGTAAGAAAATTGGATTTTATCATTTTAAATTTATATTATTAATTTTAATAATATATTTATTTTTAAATAATTTATGTATGATAAAAAAATATGTTTACTTGTTTAGAGTACAAATTTATTATTATATTTATATGTTCATGATTTTAATTATACTTCTAAGTATTTTAAATAGATTTATTTTATTATATTATATTTTACCTATGAATATATATTTTATCATGTAATTAAATAAAAATATATTTGTTTAATGAAAAAAATTTAATAACTAAACTAACCATTAATTATGTTGGTAAGAAGTGATCACAGTAGAAAGAGGGATAGAGTGAGACGACAGGAGATAGCGGTGACGGAGAATAACGAGCAATGAAAATTAAACAACGTCGTTAAGAAATGATGTATTGAAGAGAGATTGCGTGAAAGGGCTTAATATTTTAAGAAATTATATCATTACCCATCTCAAACCATAAATTACAAAATAACCCAACTATGGTTAAAATTAAGACCAATTAAAGTGTGACACATCATAAAAAATAATTTACATGTTATTTTGGATGGAGTTGAGTAGAATTCACCTAAAAAAATACATGATTTTTTTATTCTGCATGGAAAAGACTATCTCTTAATCCTATAAAATCAAGACATATATAAATGTTACTTGATGTAGTTCTATTTTTTTTTAATCCTAAAAACTAAGAGAAAACAATATCTAATATTTATCATTTCTTTTTGTCTGTGTTCTCTTTTTCAAAATAGTTTAATAGAGTTATTTTTTTAATTATGTTATTTAGATTATTTTTTATTAGTTTAATATGTGATTCTAATTAATTATAATAGAAATATATAAAGAGTACATGAAAATATAATTATAAAACATTTTTTTATTTTAAAATAACAAATATGTATTCTATTTTTAACTGCATTTAATATGAAATAAAAATTGCATCATCTTATAAAACTAAAACCTAGGACAAATACAATGGTGGGTACATGCT
This sequence comes from Arachis duranensis, assembly GCF_000817695.3. NCBI lineage: Eukaryota > Viridiplantae > Streptophyta > Magnoliopsida > Fabales > Fabaceae > Arachis > Arachis duranensis. The sequence goes on along the minus strand of NC_029772.3, from coordinate 95,972,577 downwards.
TTTACATTGCATTTTTCAACTGATTTTCTAGCCTATAATAAAACGGGTAAAATACTATTTTTAGGACATGTTTTTTGTGCAACTTTTAGTGTTCTAGTAATGATTTATGGTTAAAAGAATTAGAAATGAAAGAGTGGTTTAATAAATTAAGTCTTTCAATAGCCTGTGAAAATGGAAAAGTGGTTTAATTTTATGGAAGTGTTTAGAACTAAATTTTGCTGATAGTAAGAAAATAATGGATGTAATTTTTATCTTGTTGAAAAAGCAATGTATTCGATTAATAATGGAATTCAGATTATTCTCACTCCTTTTGTATTTTTTCACAAATTTTTTTATGATGTATTCTTTATATACTTTTACTATAATTAACTAATGTAAATATTCATGCAATGCAAAAAAGATTTATTTTCTTGTATTTATGTTTAAAATATGTTTTTAAATAAAATTTCATGAATGTATTTAACTTATATAAAATAATTTTATATTTTTTATTATTTATATAAATACCAAATAATAGTATAAAATAAAAAATTCA
>NC_029772.3:95956242-95972012 GCF_000817695.3 Arachis duranensis | reverse complement strand
AGAACAATTTAATTAATATATGTTTTATTCAATAATTATTTTATCCTATTTTTTTCATTATTTGTAATTCTAATGAAAAGTTATTCTATTTGAGATTTTATATAAAATAAGTTTTGAAGATATTTAATATTATTTAAAATATTTTTTTTAATAGTTGTATACTCCTAAAATACATATAAGTAAGTAGAGAGAAAATAAAGACCATAAAAAAAAATCATACTTAATATGTCAGACAATACAATTTTAAAATAATTCTTTAAAATAAACTAATCTTGAGGTTAAGATATTTATTCTTTAAAGTGAGTCTATGCATTTAATTATTTTTAAGATAATTTAAAAATTATTAACTAATAATATAATAATTTAATTTTCTAATATAGTAACAAATAATTATGTATCATTGTAATATAATTTTATTTAGTGTAATAGTAATAAATTAGAGTGTTATATTTTTTAATAATATATTCAAATCCATTATTATCATTGATTAATTTAAAGTATTATTACATGCATTCTAACTAATAATATATAAATATTTTGTTACTCATAATCATATATTTATACACGTACGTTCTTTACATAAGTACAATGCTTTTAAGATTAGGAAGAAAGTTATTATTTAATAGGATATTTTATTTTAATAAATAAAATTAATATGATAATTGCCGAACATATCTCATTTATATGGAAAACGTCTTTAAATAGATGTCGTTTATAGTCTTTGACTGGATCTCAGTTTAAATTTTTCAACGACTTTCTCATTTCTTTTACCCTTTTCTAACCATATTATCGATAAATATGACGATTGTGCTCGTAGTTGATAACGATGGAGATATCAATAAGCTGAACGAAACTTCACATTACGCCGAGATAGACGACTATGAGATTAGTTTTGTTGTGTTGAATTTTGTGCAACCCTCTGTAGCCATTATTAAGGTAGTCGCGAAGAACTAGAGTATAGTTTATAAAGTTAGGAATAGCGGATTGCTTGTAGAAATTTAAAACTCTATTTAATTGTGATAGGTTATTACTACTACATAATTATTAGTTTGGAATTCTATTATAATTGATTTAAAACATTAATACACAAATTTTAATTTTAATAATATATAAATATTATCTTTCTTATTATAATTATATATTAATATCCGCATTCTTTCTGTAAGTATAAAACTTTTAAAATTAAGAAAGAAATTAATTACTGATATAATAAAAAAATTAAAATAAAACCATACCCAATACATTTAAAAACAAAATCTTAAAATAACTTACCTAAAAGAAACTAATTAATCATAGATTTCTAACAATGAAAAAAATTAAAATATTATTTTATTCTTAAAATTCAATTTAAAAATATATTTAATAGACTAATATATAATTTCCCCTTAATTAAAATATATGCATTTAATTATAATATTTTTTAAATTAAAAATAAATTATTAATTAATGATATAATAATTTAAATAATAGAATATATGTATTTATTATTATTGACAAAGAATTATTATTATTATTTTAAATAATTTAATTTTTAATTATTAACAGATTAAAAGTATATCGAAATTCTATCACACTATCATATTAATATGAGTTTTTACTAAATTACTTGGATATATTACTAATAAAATAAACTCATAAATAATAAAAAAATAAAAAATTAATAAATTAAATATTACATATTACATATCTAAATTAAATAGAATAAACTAATAAAATAATATCAACTTTTAAATTCTTTTAAGACTAAACTAATCAAATCCTAATATTAGAATTAAATTATTTAAATAATATCTATGATATTCAATTCTAGAATATAGATATATATACATTAGAGTCATTTTCATAATGATAATTAATAAAAATAGTTTGACCATATTAAATATATAAAATTTATGCAAATTTAAACAATCATCTTGTTAAATAAGCTCCGTCACCAGTTATCCATTTAATACAGTAAGACAAAAATAACCACATTTAGTTCAATGATAAATTCAGCTTTTCTACAAAAGATAACTTTACCCATATTCTATTAGGTTGATTATATTATTTAAGAAGATTTAACAATCTTTTAGCAAAATAAAATTCACTTCTTTTACTGTACTGAATTCTTATATCCATATAATTAGCACCCGAATCAATGAAACAACTCTCAGATAAAACATGATGTATGTGAGGTATTATAAACGATTGCAGTAAAAAATAATTCTATCGTAAAGACAAAAGAAAACAAATTAAGTAAGAACACTTGTTATATAATTAAAATAATAAAAATAAAGTTGGCTTTATAAAAGAATGACAAAATTTTAATTTATACCTTAAAAGATCAATTTCGATAAAAAAAACAAAAATGTATTATTATTATTATTATTATTGTGTGAAATAATTAAAAAAAATAAAATAAAAAATTTTGGTTCTAAAATTTATACTCATGAACAATAAATAAAACACTCTATTTATAATACTCATAGAGATATATGAAAGAATCATTACAATTTGTAGAAAGATATAATATAAATTATTATGATTATTGACAAATCTTATTATAATTAGTTATTAAATGCTAACAAATATAATTATTTGAAATTGATACTTTTCAAAAATAAGAAATTGAAGAGAAAGGCAAGCATACTGATACTAGAATGTGTTACGATAGTATGCTTGGCACCAACGTAAATATCACATAAATGATAATTATATATAATGACAATTATATTATAATGATTGATAATTAAAATGATTGACAATTAGTATAATTATTTTTGAATATTGATTTTTACATAATTATAAATAAGATATTTTAAATAACTTGAAAAGAGAGATATATGTATATTGATACTAAAATGTGTCATATCAATATATCTGGTGCCAATGTAAATGCTAATTATGTATGATTCACAATTATATTATAATTGCCAATAAATTATAGTTAAAATGACATAGTCTTCCCATATTCACGTACAAATGATATAAGTAACACCTTCCCGCAAACTAGAGCAAACCAGATGAATGAGTCTAAACAAATATTTTTTTACGTGCAATCCACTCCAATATATTTGGTTATCTCATGAAAGATGGGATTATTTGCGATGTGAATGGCTGACTAGTTGTCACATAATAAAATATTAGATTTTTGAAATGACAAACTAATGAAATTTATTAAGAAAAACCTCTAGCCAACTTCAAAGTGGCACCAGCAAGATATCGATATTCAGCTTCTGTGGAAGACTTAGCAATATTGGTTTGCTTCTTACTCTTTTAACTAACGAAAGAGTTCCCAAGCATAAAGTAATAACCGAATCGACGAGTATCGACATAGGTAGCACAGTCAGTGTTGGCCAAATCCGGTGAGATGCAGATCAAAAGTAGAGAAAAAGAATATACTAATTGCACATCTACCTTTTAAGTATCGGAGTATGCAAAAAGCAGCCTGCAGATGAGAGGCAGCTGCACAGTCCAAAAACTGGCTCAAACGTCCCACAGCATATAAGAGATATCGAGTATAGTGTTTGTGATATAAAGGAGTCAATCGATGAGTTGCGTATAAGTAGTGTTGTTCGTTAAAATAGTACTTCACTCCTTTAAAAATTTCTGGCTATAATCAAATGGAGTATTTAAAAAACTTGCAATCTAGATAACCAAAATCATTAAAAAAGTTAGTGGTGTTAGTTATCCTTCTAATTCATAGCAATTAGTTAGTTAGAAGAATACATATGTTAGGAGTTTATTACATATAATTAAGCACTATTAGGATATATATGTGTGTGTGATAGCAATGTGTTATGAGTGGATCATGAAGTTCATTTTCACATAACAAAATCTCTTTTTTCATCTCTTTGCAATTCTTTCTTCTATTACTTTTAATTTTAACCAATTGAATCTCACATATTTAACTATGGTGTAGAACTTTTAACATCGTGCGGTGAGCGCGAAATTCTAATTATATTATTTTGAATTCTAGAGTCAAAGTGTGCTACTTCCATCCTCAAGAAGTACTTAAAATCAACAAGATATCTTATTTCAAATTTATCATCCAAAATCTACTTGATGAAATTACTTTCGCCAATGTTATTCTCAGTTAAAATCAAATCATCTACATATACTAGGATGGTAGTGAAACCTTCAAACTGTTGCTTGATGAAAAGGGAATGATCATAAAAAAAATTACTTATAACTAGCATCAACAAGAATCTTAATGAACTTAATGTTCCATTGTATGCTTGCTTACTTAAATTCATATAGAAAATTTTACAATTTGTAGACCATACTTAGTTATGACACATCCAAATCAGATAATATCCTTATATAAACTTTTTTGTCCAAATTTCTGTGAAGAAATACAGTATTGACATCCAGCTATTTCAAATATCATTTCTTTACCATTGCTAATGCTAACATTACTCGTAGAGTATTTATTTTGACAACTGGAATAAAAGTATCACCATAATTCACTCTTTGCACTTGAGTAAATCCTTTTGCAACTAGTTTGGCTTTGTGTCTTTCTCTATAGTGTCATCGGAATTTAATTTTACCTAAAAAAACTTATTTGCAACCCACATCCTTCTTACCTTTTGAGAATTTAGTGAGACCAAATTTTGTTATGATCCAGAGTTACTGATTCAACTTGTATTGCCTTTCTCCAGCATTCATATGCAGCCGCTTCCTCATAGGTGCTAGGTTCCGGATTTGAAGTGATGACTAGAGAAAGGGACTTATATCCTGAGATTAGTTAATCATATGGCAAGTGTTATGAGATAGGATATAAAGTGCTAGAGTTGACAAAGTTGCTAGAGTGTGCTGCGTGAATTATCATACAATGTTAGTACTTCAAATAAGCAGGCAGTTTCTTGACTCTTTCAAATTCTCTAGTAATGCAATCATGTATGATATTGTAGTTTTGTGATTTAGGTGCAGTGTTAGTGTGTGGTATGCTAATGGATGTAATAGTGTGGGAGAAAATTGGTAAATACATTTAACTTGAGAGATGTTCATTTGAATCTGTGTGTGTGGTATGTGTAGGTGATTGTAAATGATGTGTGGATGGTGCATCATATTGAAAAAGGTCAATGCATTGTGAAGTACGAGTGGGTGTCGTAAGAATGTCAGTGCTAGTAGAATGTGAAAATAGAAAATGAAAAGGTTACATTTCTAGATATGAAAATTTCTTTTGATTTTAAATCAATAAGTAGAAAATCCTTTGTTTCAAATTTTAAATCAAGAAAGGTTGTTTTTTTGGCTTTTGTGTCTAATTTGGTTCTTGAATTTGTTAATGTGGAGGCATATGTAAGAGAACCAAATGCTCTTAAATCTGAAAGGTTAGATAAATTACCATACAGAAGCTTATAAGGACTAACATTATCCAGTTTAGTGTTGGACAACCTATTAATTAGGTGAATAGCGTGATGAGCAACTCCGTATTGTTAAAAATAATGTGGAATTCGTTATTGAAATAACAGTGCTCTAATAACACCTAAAATGTGCTAATATTTTTGCTCTATAATTTTGTTATACTCTAGTGTTTCTACACAAGAAATTTGGTATAAAATACCAGTTGATGCGAAAAAAGATTTTAGAGTGAATTTTGGTCTATTGTCAGTCCTTATACACTTAATTTATTTTTTAAATTGTACTGACAAAATTCACAAAGTTAATAACCAACTATCATGACTCAGATTTTGTTTTCATAAAAAAATTCAAGTGAATTTGCCTTTGTCATTTACTATAGTTCAAAATTACATATTTTATTCATTAGAAGGGACAAAAATAGGACTCCAGATATTCATATGAACTAAGTCAAAATAATGCTTTATTTTAGTTGTACTAAAGATCAAAAGATAATTTCTTTTATTTTGCAAAATGACACAAGTTACAAGAAAGTTTTGAATCAATACAATCTATAAAAGGATAATCTTTTTTCAGTAAAATCAGTCTATATATGGGTATGTGTCCTAATCTAAGATGCCAAATATTGTTGTGATTAGTATGTGAAGGTGTTGTGCAATAATGAATAGTAATCGCAACTGTTGCGAATGAAGCTTGCTTTATTAGAGGAGGGAGAAAGTGAGAGAATTATAGTCCTCTACTCATTGTATATAACCCTTCTCTGTACATTACAATGCCAATCATCATTGATATAGATTGATCTTGTATCTCACAACACTTATCATCGATTAACAGTTGACAATGTAAATTTGAGGTTAATTTTGACACAAAGGAACAGTTTGAAATCAAAAGAAGGAATGTACAAAATATTTTTGAGGAAAAAATTTTTAGAGAATGTGATTATGCCAATAATGGTGCTTACAATTTTGGTCCCATTTGACAATATCACATTGATTGAAGTAATATTTTGAAAATTTACAAAATCTTTTAAGTCAAAAATCACAAGATCTATCACACTGGAGTCAATGATCCATAGAGTAGATTTTGGAGTGATAATGCTCATAATTTTTGCATTAAAGTATAATGCAATAGTTTTATCTGGTGTGGAAGTTAAATAGAATCAGTCAAAATCTAGTTTGCATTATGAGGTCATTGCTGCACACTTTTGTCTTTGATCAAGACCAAAAAGACAAATCTTTGTTTTGAAGTGAACTCAGAGCTTGACATTCTAGTATTCTTTTGGAGGCAATTGAGTTGGAATTGGTTATTCCAGCCAACAACAACAGTACTAAGATTAAAGGTTAGAGATAATACTCTAGTTCGGTAACAATTGGTAAACGTGGCCTTCCAAGAACTCGACGAATTACCACTGACTTATTTTTCGGAATCAACATTGCTTCATCAACATATTCTGAAATCCCAAAGAGACACAACAGCTATAAAATACTGAATACAGCATTCATCAAGACAATTATATATATTAACAACCATGCTGTAACAAGATAATATCACATGCCCAACCTAATATAATGACTTTATAGTTTAATCGATAATCCAACAACAACTTACCATCGTATGCACAATCTAATATCTTTGATTTAGCAAGAAACAATCGATTCTGTGATAGGAAACAAGGGATCGACGAAACTGGGACTAATTGTGTTGAGTTGTGGAATTAGGGTTTTTATCATTCTTAACCTGTGACCACAACCTTCTCGGCTCAACCTTTGTTGTGCTTTTTGGTGTTCGGGTCTGCCGAAAGAATCCTACCCAACTGATGAAGCCGTCATCTCATCGTTTTGTTACCATGAAGCCGCCGCACAGAGAATCCTCCTTCCATGTCTGCCGCCACTCAACCATCTCAGCTCTTACCTCCGACTGATGATGGGGTCTGGCGTGAAGATTTGATTCCTTAACTCTAAACTCTAACAGATGTCTCCACCAGCGACATCTGGCCACCAAGATCCTTCGGAGATGTTGAGGCGGCATCTGCAAGTTGTGGCGCCTTGAAGACCCGGTCGAGATGGCAATGACCAGAACACGGTGAACCTGCTCTGTTCCGACGACACATCGAGGAAAGAGAAGGACACATCGTCATTTAGGTTTGTGGTGGTGTTTCTCTCAATAGACGGACCTAACTGAAGGAGAAGTAGCAGGGTTGATGATGATCAGGCCATATCTAGAACCCTCTGTTGGTGTTGGTGGTAGTGGTGTTGGATGTGGATATCTTCTTATCTCAATAGCATAAGGATGTTATGCTTGTGGTTGTTTTCTTTCAGATCTTCCTCTTGTTTGTTATGCTTTGGACTTGCAGAAAAAAAGAACATAACCCCCATTACAGATGAAGAAGCCTACAACAAGCATTAGCCCAACTATATTATAATATTAAACAAGTCCAGCACTGAAGACCAAAACCAAAAACATAAATCAAAAGCTCGGCCCACCTCCCAGACATTGGCTCCTCATAGGCTTATTCAATTAGCCGGCTCCCCTTTCAACAACCATGGCAGGTAAGCTTGCAGAGCTTTGCCAAGCCTGTTCCCTGCATCCACCATCCGCAACACTTGTCAACAACTCCTTCAATCTGTATGCCTAAATCTGTACCATATAATTGTCCCATTACTTATTCTCTATACGCTGTAGACCGTGAGTCTTTCTTAATAATTGCCTCTTCTGATGATTGGTTGCACTGTACTATTGAAATTTTTTGGGAGCATCTATATCATGACATACATTGTGGTGTTGGTGAAGATTTTACACTATCAAACACTACAAGAAAAATATTGAGTATCATTAAATTTAGTGTCGCACATTAGCGTCGGGTTTATCTAAGAATTTATGGACGGTTTTGATGAGGAATATGCTTGGTCAAATCGTTACTGGTAGATTTTCGATTTTGACAATAAATTCACCGATAATACTTAGAAGGAAAATGGAGGAAATAGGCGCGAAATTTAATGTGGGATTTATCGTCGAAACAATTCGCTGGTAAACTCATTTTAGTGAAATGCTGCATTTTGGTGACCCCCAATGAGTTACCGTCGGATTTATCCACCGGTAAATCCAATGGTAATGAGCCCTAAAATTTAAAGTGCGAACCCTCTCCCCTTTCATTTTGACATTCTCTATCTATCTAACTTTTTTTCTCCCTTTTTCTCTCTAACCACCTCCTCTCCTCGCTGCTCCGTCAGCCCCGCCGCTGCCTACCCCTTTTGTCGCCGCCTCCTCTCCCCTTCACAGAAACCAACCCGTTCTTCTTCTCCCCTCCATCAGCCGCGACTCTCTCTTTCTTCCTATTTGTCTGTTGTCGTCGCCATCTAGCACTGTTGCCGTTGTCGTCCAGCACCAATGCGACTCCTACTTTTTCTTTGTTCGTTCCTCAAGTTCCATGGTTCCTCTTTTTCCTTGTTTAAGTTACATTAGGATTTAGTTACATGTTAATTTAGAATTTAGGGTTTGATTATTATATGCTTATGGTAATAAGTGGCTAAGAGAATGGGAGGTTGAATCTTAGCCCCCTTTTTTTTGCTGAATATTACTTTCCGGTTTCTAGAGGAACTTCAGGAGATATTTTTGTCTTTTGTCTCGTACCAAGTTGAGGGACACTTTTGTTTTGTCTCGTGCCAAGTTGAGAGACACTTTTGTTTTTGTCTCCTATTGAACAGAAACAGAGAAAAGAGTAGGAAAGAAGAAGTAATACCAGATATATCCTGGTTCAGTTACTAGGTGCAATATAGTCTACATCCAGTCTCCATCACGACAATAATGGAATTTCACTATGTTTTCACAACATTATAATCACCAATTTCTCCCTAGAAACTACCCATTCCTATCTGGGACAAATCCAGATTCTACACCCAATCTGAACTTGACTAGGACTCAAAACCTAGCTTTCAACCACAAAATGCTAACCCAACTTGCAAAAGAATCCCCTCAGGATCATGAAACACAACAAAAAGATGAACAAAGAAATTCTAAGACATCTATGGCTTTTTCTCTAATTTCGATCACTACCATTTTCTTCTCATTAGCTTTTTCTTACAAATCTCACCATGTTTGCCTTTTTCACCATGAGACTCAAACAGACAAAACTAAGAAAAAGAAAACTAAATGATCATCATTGAAGGAGAAGAACTCAGGAAGTTTGGGTATCTATGAGAACTCTATGCTTTTTCATTTTCTCTCCTTGGTCTCAACCCTTGGCCGTTCACCCTTAATATAGAAGGGGAAGCTTCCAAGGTTGAAACCCTAACCCAGCAACTTCTTTTCTTACCAACGAGTAGCAGTGGCTTTAATCGAGAAAGATGAGAGAACCGAGGCTGATGCATGCAAGCTTACCTCATCTTTCTCAACCTTTTTCATCAAACTCCTTCAATCTGAACCCTTGATCTTGTCTTGGCTCCAAGAAAGGATTCGGACCCTTGATGAGCTCCTGACCCAGGACAGCTTCTTACCTTTCATTTTTGCTTCTTCGTACGTGTAGCACAGCGGCTATCTTTTTTCTTTGATGAATAGAAATGGAACTAAACTTTTTCAACTTAGATTTACTTCTTCACCGAGGCAGATTGTTTCTTTTCTTGGCATCAAAATTTTGAGGCCATCTTCCAAAATATTTCCTTCTGAAGTACAGATCTTCCTTTCTTCTTCATAGCCTTTTTCTTTAGAGGCTTTACTTTTCTTCTATCTTCTTTTCTGATGGATAGATGTGACTGAAAGCAATAGAGAGGAGAGAGAAAAGAGAGAAAACTTTCGAAGGAAGCAATGAATGAAATTAAAACAAATTAAATTTCTACTTCTATTTTCCAAGGCATAAAGTAATGTGTAAAGCATTCAATGCAATTAAATCAATTTGAATTTTCTCTTTCAGTTACCAAGACATGAACTTAATTGAGGTGAAATTTAAAATCCATTAGTCCATGGGAGTACGTAACCGAAGCATGCTTGAAGACTTAGGTCAATTACTTCTCTCTTTAATTTATGATGGGCATGGATGGATTTGGGCCAGTTTGGTTTTTATTTCATCCACTTGAATCAACCATGTGATGAGCTTATACTTGTTTGGAAACCAAAAACGGGCTTCTATTTGCTGGCCCATTAGGAAATTAATTTTTCTTTTCTGCACACTAACAAAAAATCAAACAAACTATTGGAAATTATTTAAACACTTAAACATATTTAATAATGTTTATTCATCATTTTTAATTTAAGTTTTCCAAACTCAACATATGATAATTTAGGATTTAGGGTAGTTATATGTTAATTTAGGATTTAGGAAAAAGTGCAAGATGCTTAAATTTTAAAATAAGAAATGTACCAAGAAAATGTTACAAGACTTAAGTTGATATAATATAATTAAGTATATATATAGTATTTAATAGTAGTAATAGTTAACTCTAAATCTTGTAAAATTTGTAAGTTGAGTCTCTTTTTGCTTTTTATTCAGTCTCAAGAACTAATTAACCTTGTTAACTAGATAGTTTCATTTTTCTTGAGGTAGGTTTATGTAAACATGTTTTTATGTGTATAGTATGATGATGTCTATTATTTACTTTTGAAGTATAGTCTTATTTCTTAAAGTTTAACTAGTTTGAAAATATTTATATTGTGACCTAATTTTTCAATTAGATTTCTATTACTTAAAATTTTTTAATTGTTAATTATTTAAATTTTTTAATTGAATTGAATAAATTATTGTGTTTGACATTGTAATATTATATGTACAACATATTATATATATTATATATATAGTATGAATTCAAGTATGAAAATAAGTTATTATATTCTGCTAGAAATATTGTAAATTTAATTGTGTTTTGACTGATGTTGTGGATTGAGATTGGTTGAATTTGTGAGAACCGTAAAGGTAGAAATATGTCCAATTTTAGGGAAGGTTATGTCAAATTTTTTTGAAATAATGTTGAATGATTTGTGTAGTATATGCTGATTAGTGTTAATAATATATTCTCTTTGTAGACATGACGACAGGTAGTAGAGGTAGATCGAGTGAGTCTCGTGGTCGTGGTAGAGGGAGGATTTTCACCGAATTCCTAGGGACTGCTCAGTCATCACCCTCTACCCTGACTACCCCGTCGACCCCTGTAACGTCATAGGCGGGTCCAGTAGACTAGCAGTTCATCATGGTCCCAAACCCGAACTACGTGCCTTCTTCTGCTACGCCCCTATAGATCTAGCGACAGAGCCTGCGGTGGGTGATTCCTCTAATGCATCCTAGTAAGATGCCCCTCCATCACCGCCCGTCATCCGGCTGAGGATTTGGCCTAATGGCATGCAAGCATAAGTACATACGATTTTAATGTATTTTATCCGCAATCTATTTTGGATTTGTTAAAATTTATGTGTTTCTATGTGTTTGTTAATCTTAAGCTTTTTCATTGATAGGTTTGCACCAAACAACAATGCATATAGACAAGAGATCTCTGAGATGATTAAGTCTATGTACAACCACACATGGCCGAGCTACACGAAAATCCCTACTGAGACTAGAGAGCGATGGTTTCAGAAACGGGCAGTAAGAACCCAATGTTGTTGAATTAACTATATTTGAACTGTATTTTATTTCGACTAACTAATGTTGTTGAATCACTTTGTGCAGTTGAAATTTATATGGGATACAGAACATAATCTCATGATCAGGAAGATCTATAAACACCAAGTAGCTAAATGACTTCAGCAGATGATGAGCGATGTTCGTCAAGGGCATGACCACCTAATGACCTAGATATGTCCATCTATAAAAAAAAGAACTAGAGGCCCATTTTAGAATTGATGAAGGGTTCAAGCGTCGTCGTCTGACGATGTCACTAACAGGGCTTCGCCTAGGTCATCAAAATATACGGGTGGATCGGCGATCTTCATGAAGACGAAGAGCAGATTGGTAAGTAGTTTGCTAATGTTTGTTAATAGTTACTTAAATTAGTTGTTTGTTGATTTATTTTATTGGTTGATTTGAATATGTGTAGTCTAAGTCATTGAATCGTGAGGCGATACTGGCGGAGACCTTCAAGTATATCCATACCTTGAAGGCCAACAAGGAGAAATTTGCTGACGAGCGGTCTACGGCCCATTATGTGAGTTTTTTCAATTAATTATAAGTTTCAAATTCATTTGGTTTACAATCAACTAACTATTATCCTAATCACAACGTGTGTGATACAGGAGGATTACACGCAGAGCTTGGAGGCCACAACCCAGCAATCTTAGGCGCCTAGTGGGAACGACAAAGCTGGCTTCAAGACCTCAGTAGTAGATCCTAATAGGGTTTGGCGCGAGACCGCCTCTGAACCCTACAAGAATCGCCACTTTGGGTTGGGATCGTTCTTCGCTAGTGGCCTCTGCTCCTCCGTATTGGTGGTTTCCTCTACCTCTGTCTCTGCCACCAGCCTTGCCAATTCCCAAGAAGTTGTTGACTTGAGAAAAGAAGTGCAAAAGCTTACACAAGAGCTTCACCAACAAGCGGAACAGTCTGAGTAGAGGTACAACCATACAACGACTTTCTTGCATACATGGGAGGAGTCGTTGCCATCAGCTTGGACCTGACGGAGAAGCTAGAGCAGCTAGATCATTTGCGAGAGCAGATGGAAGTGTACAACGAATAGATGCGTGTTGGAGGCAACGACGCTGTTGGTACCGGTGGCGACGCTGCTGGTACCGATGGCAACGCTGCTGGTAGGGCACCGACATTAGCACTTACTCCGCTGGCTCAGCAGAGGGAAGACGACAACGATGACAAAGATTATCGGGAACTGTAGGATTTAGGGATTTAATTTTTTTATATCTACTTCATTGTATTCTACTTCTGTGACATTTTATTATATTCAGATCTTTTATTTTAATAATTTGTTGATTTCTGATAATTTTGAATTTCTTGCCTAATTTTGTTAACAAGAATTTTAATTTGACTACTAATTGTGACTAAACTGTAAAAAAATTACTGTAGAATTTACCTGCAGACAAATCTGACAGTAACTTTGCGCCAAAATACGTAATATGGCGACAAAGTTATCATCGGAATAATCTGACGGTTATCAGCAACTCAGTTTCGACAAATTCATTGAAAAAACTGACAAAAAATTCGTTAATAATTAGTATCAGACGAAATAATTTGTCGATAGACAATTTTCAGTGCCATTTGTACTGTCAATTTCAGGACGACAGTACTTAACGTATTTTTTGTAGTGAAGAAAAAAAAAGTAAAAGACCTCTTGCAAATTGCTATTGCTAAAATAATTTCGCACTTTTGCAGGCTTTCATATGCTTACTACTTGCTATATAGAGAGCATAGACCAATGCCTCGGTTTGAAGATATTTGCTTCAAATGGAGCTAATTCTAGTGTAGTTGCTAGGTTAGTGTGTGTAGGATGTTGGTGTGAGTGTATTATATGACACACAAAAAAAGTATCGAAAGATTCCTTTTAATTTTAGAATCTAATTTGACGTGTATTTAATTATGTATTAACACATCAGTAAAAATAATTATTTTTTATATTGATTATATAATAATCATTCAAAAAAATAAATGTAATTACACGAGTATGTATTAGGTAAAATATTTTACGTTATCAGCATATTAAAATTAAATTCATAATTTTATTATTATAAAAAATTAGGCAATTGTATTAATAATTTAAAATCATATTCTTCATTCTCTATAATTCCAAAGAGACTGATACTGTAAATCCAAAAATTTGGCTTTTTCGATATTAAAAGAGTTTAGATGAAGGGAATTTTGGTTGAACTAACACTATACATGACTTTAAATTTTAGAACAACTTCAATCAGATATTTTTTAGATAGAGGAATTTTTCACATACAAACATTTTTCCATACAAGTCATACAAGTCATTTATTTTTTCTTTTTTTCTTTCTCCATGTCTCCTCTTTTTCTTCTCCTTCTTTTTCTTTTTCCGTGCCTCTTCTTCTTCTTCTTCTTCTTCTTCTTCTTCTTCTTCTTCTTCTTCTTCTTCTTCTTCTTCTTCGTTTTTGAAGTGTTTCATTTTCATCATCGTGTTTCTCCTCGTTCTTCTTTTGATTTTGTAACATTATGTATGTTTTTTCTTCTTTGTTTGATTTTTTCCTCCCAAAAAGAATTATGAGAATATGAAATAAGAAAATGAAGAAGAAGAAGAAGAAGCAGCAGAAAATGAGGAGAAAAAAGAGGAAGAGTTCTGAATTATGCATAAGGTGTATTTCAACAAATTTTGGGTGTATCTTTTAAATCCTTGGGTGTATTTTTGTAATTCTCTGAGTGTATTTCTGTAATCCTTTGGATGAATTCCTGTAACCGTTTGAGTGTATTTCTATAACCGTTTGAGTGTATTTCTTTAATCGGTTGGGTGTATTTCTGTAATCGTATGAGTGTATTTCTAAAGTTCCATTATCTTCAAAATGATTTCAAAGCTTGATTTCAGAAATCATGAAAATCGAAAAAAACGAAGCAAGAATACCAATTATAAACGCAGACAAAACAACGAATGAAAAGGCAAAGAGAGAACGTACGAAGGAGATCAAACAAATTTGACAAGAAACTCGTTTTCATGGAGGAAGAAGAAGAAGAGTAGGAGAAGAAGAATGAGAAGAAGAAGGAAGAGGAGGAGGAGAAAGAGGAACGCGAAACACGCCATGAAAATCGTATATGGGTCAGCGTGCTTTTTATTAAGTTTCTCCCAACTTGTATGACTTGTAAACCAAATGACTTATATGTGTACCACTCCTCTTTTAGATATTAGTTTTGATATTTACAATAATTAAACTGATTTGAAATTGAAATTTATATTGTAAGTATTTCAATGACGAATTTTACATTAAATTTTAAATTAATTTTTATAATATAAAATCCCACAAATATTTATGTAGTATTGTGTAAGATCTAAAATAAAATAAAATTAAAACCAACTATTAGAGGTGTTCTTAAAGTTGAATTCAAATTATGAATAGTTATTGATATATTTATTATATTAAATTTCTTACCTTTTTCATCATAAAATACTTGTACAACAAGGTTAATTTTTTTAGTTATGAAAACTTAAAATGTGTTATATCCAATTATAAAAAAGTTATGTGTTTCTTATGGATATAAAGATATATTTTTTTAAATTAGAATTTACAAATTAAAGACTTAATTTTATCAAAAAAATAAATTTTATCTAATTTGAGATCATGAAATAAAAAGATTTAAACCTCAAATTTTTGTGGGTTGAATTTTTTTTAAGTAATAAATAAATTGATAGGTCAATTTTATAAAAAAAATTATAAACTACAAATTTAACTTTTACATTTATATTTAAAAAATATTAAAAACCATAAATTTAGAAATCAGATTTATAATATTTAAAAAAAACAAGTATTCATATTATCGAAAAAATATCACTCGA
>NC_029772.3:95953016-95955335 GCF_000817695.3 Arachis duranensis | reverse complement strand
CCTCAAAAACTGAATTAGGGTTGTGACACTAGGGTGCAAGAATACACCCCCAAAATGTTGGGCTTGGGCCTCACAAAGGAGAGAAAAAAACCCAACAAATCTCCCCCTTCTCCACTAGGTGGAGACCCTCGCCATTCCGGCGATCAAACAACATGTTTCAAACTTTTCTCTTGACAATGCTTTTGTCATCATATCAACACCATTGTCATCAGTGTGAACTTTCTCAAGTTCCAACAACTTGGAATCTAACACATTTCGTATCCAGTGATACCTAACATCGATATGTTTAGATCTTGGATGAAAAGTAGAATTCTTGGCAAGATGAATAGCACTTTGGCTATCACACAACAAGACATAACGGTCTTGCTTAAAACCAAGTGCTGCAGGAAACTTCTTTATCCACAACAACTCTTTACATGCTTCAGTTGCTGCAATAAACTCTGCCTCTGTGGTAGAAAGTGCAACACACTTCTATAGCCTTGTCTGCCATGAAATAGCTCCCCCTGCAAACTTGACCAAATAACCTGAAGTAGACTTTCGAGAATCAATATCTCCTGCCATGTCTGCATTAGTAAAGCCAACTAGCAAAGGTTTCTCACCACCAAAACTCAAACTCAAGTTAGTTGTACCTTTGAGATATCTCATAATCCACAGCATTCCAATGTTCTTTACCTGGATTAGAGAGAAAACAACTCACAATACCAACCGTATGGACTGCCATGAAATAGCTCCCCCTGCAAACTTGACCAAATAACCTGAAGTAGACTTTCGAGAATCAATATCTCCTGCCATGTCTGCATCAGTAAAGCCAACTAGCAAAGGTTTCTCACCACCAAAACTCAAACTCAAGTTAGTTGTACCTTTGAGATATCTCATAATCCACATAAAGCAAAAGAATGATAAAATCATCATCAGAAAATTTTTGCACAAATACACAATGATCTGAAGTTGTCTTACGGTAACCATGCTTCTCCATAACAGATTCAAACTTCTTGTACCACTGTCTTAGAGCTTGCTTCAACCCATAAAGACTCTTCTTAAGCTTGCACACCAAATCTTCCTTTCCTTTAACAACAAAGCCCTCCGGTTGCTCTATGTAGATCTCCTTATCTAAATCACCATGAAGAAAAGCTGTCTTCACATCCATTTGCTCAATCTCTAAATCAAGAGACGCTGCTAATCCAAGCACAGCACGAATGGATGACATCCTCACAACAGGAGAAAAGATCTCCTCATAATCAACACCTTTTCTCTGGCTAAAACCTCTAACAACCAATCTAGCCTTATACCAAGGCATAGAATTGTGTTCTTCATTCTTGATTCTGAATACCCATTTGTTCTTCAAAACTCGCATACCCTTCGGTAGCTTCACCAACTCATAGGTATCATTCTCAAGCAAGGACTTCATTTCTTCTTGCATAGCTTCAAGCCATTGAGCTTTGCTTTCATCTTCAACAGCCTCTCCAAAGCATTCAGGTTCTCCCCCATCAGTCAACAAAACAAACTCATGTGGAGAATACCTTGATGAAGGCTTCCTCTCTCTTGTAGACCTTCTGAGAGCATTTGCAGGAATTTCCAAAGTTGGTTCTTCATCTTGATCATCATCACCAACTTCATCAAGTATCGGATCAACTTTTCCATTTTCACCTGCACTTGTATCATGCTCATTATTTTGAGCTTCAACTCTACCATCTTCCACCAAGGCATAGATGGAGTAATATCCAAGTGAAAATCATCACTAGGCTAAACCATTGGCTTCTCCGCATGATCAACATCCTTCAATGTTTGGTCTTCAACAAAGACAACATCTCTACTTCGAATCACCTTCTTGCTAACAGGATCATAAAACCTGTAACCAAACTCATCCATGCCATAGCCAATAAAAATACACTGCCTAGTCTTTACATCAAGTTTAGATCTCTCATCTTTAGGAATATGAACAAAAGCTTTACATCCAAAGACTCTTAAATGATCATAAGAAACATCATTACCTGACCATACCTTCTCTGGCACTTCAAATTGCAAGGGAACACATGGTGTCCGGTTCAAGACATGAACAACAGTGCTCAAAGCTTCACCCCAAAAGAATTTTGCCAATCCAGACTATGACAATAAGCACCTAACTCTTTCAACCAATGTTCTGTTCATCCTTTCAGC
Source organism: Arachis duranensis (assembly GCF_000817695.3). Classification (NCBI taxonomy): domain Eukaryota; kingdom Viridiplantae; phylum Streptophyta; class Magnoliopsida; order Fabales; family Fabaceae; genus Arachis; species Arachis duranensis. The sequence goes on along the minus strand of NC_029772.3, from coordinate 95,953,178 downwards.
CAAGCCATTCAACTGAGGAGTCTTCGGAGGAGTCTTCTGATGTCTTATACCATGCTCTTTACAATAAGCATCAAATGGACCTGAGTACTCACCACCATTGTCAGTACAAATACATTTCAACTTCTTCCCAGTTTCTCTTTCAACAGAAGCTTGAAATTGCTT
>NC_029772.3:95931868-95948781 GCF_000817695.3 Arachis duranensis | reverse complement strand
TGAAAGAGCCTAGCAGCGGAAACGACAACAATGTCCAATACAAGAACAATATGGAAGCACTCACAACACAATATGGCAGCAACTATAACAAGCAAATATAGCAAGTAAAGCAATAACAAGAACACACCAAGATTTTAACGTGGAAAACCCCCTCAATGTGAGAGGTAAAAACCACGGGTCGTCCAGACCAATGAAATAGCTCCACTATAATCAAATGAGGTACAAGAGAGTCTCAAACAAAGCACAAAAATGTGCATATAACCAGCCAAAACATCAATGCACCAAAGCTCACAAATAATAGGCAAGAAGATGAAATATACCCAAAAATAGAGCTGCTGTCGAAGCCAATTTCTCCCTCTGCAGACCTCCAATTAAAATCTCCACCGTTCAGAATGAAGAACAAGATGTGAAGAATCTACAGTTCAAATTTCACGTCGATCCAACGGTGAAAGAATGAGAAACTGCCGTTCCAAAATTTCTGCTCTGTGTAAAAACGGGAAACCTAATTTCTCTCTTGCGAAACCAATTTCTCCTACTGCAAACCTCCAATCAACATCTCCACCGATCAGAATGAAGAACAAGATGATAGGAATATGCAGTTTAAATTTCAAGTCGATCCAACGGTGAACAACTGAGAAACTGCCATTTGAAATTTGCTGCTTTGGACAAAAACGGGAATTCTGTTTTTCCCTTTCTTTCTCTCTTTTGTGGCTACTCTCTATCACTCTCAATAACCCTCAAAAACTGAATTAGGGTTGTGACACTAGGGTGCAAGAATACACCCCCAAAATGTTGAGCTTGGGCCTCACAAAGGAGAGAAAAAACCCAACAATATAGTGGATTCTATGATGCTTTTTATTGTTGTATTTAAATTGTCTAATTTATTTAGGCTGCACAATATTTTAAGACAAAGTGTGATTTGGATCTGAACAAGGCTTCACTGACTAGGACTTTAGACCATCTCCAGTAAGGAACTCATCCCAATTCCTATTTATGGCCCACTTATCATAAAAAGTAACTCCACATAAGCTTTTGCGTCATAAACAGTAAATAGGAACTCAAAGCATCTTTTCTTCTCCATTAGGAGGAACTAACTTTAGTCCCTATTGTGGTCTCACTTAATTAATTAATTAAAATACTTAAAATTAATATAATTAATTTTTTTAATAATATTATTTAAATTTATAAATTTAAAAATAATTCACTATTAAAAGAAATTAATATTAAATTCATACATAACAATAATACACAATATATAATTCGGAATTACACTAATTTGTAAAATTACTTAATACAAAGAAAAACATAATTAAGTTCTATAGTTGATGACAAACATTGTGAAATTGCCATATATGTTCAATCAAGTCCTCTTTCAGTTGTCTATGCTGCTGCCTATTTCGAAGTTGGGCATTTCTTTCGAGAAATTGATGGTATGGTGCAAAATCTTTCTCTCCCAGCTGAGGTTGTGATAAGCCATTTTTGACATCATCATACTCTAAGTCTTAAGCAAAATTTCCTGCATAAGTGTCTCTTTCATCCTCAACAATCATATTATGCAATATAATACAAGCCCTCATTATGTTGGCAAGCTTCTTCTTTTCCCAAAAGCGAGCTAGACCACGTATAATTACAAAGCGTGCTTGCAACACTCCGAATGCTCGCTCCATATCTTTTCTTTGCCCTTTGATTAGCGGATAATTTATACGCTTTTTGGCATTGTTTTTAGGTAGTTTTTAGTATGTTTTAGTTACTTTTAAATATATTTTTATTAGTTTTTATGCAAAAATCACATTTTTGGACTTTACTATGAATTTGTGTATTTTTTTTGTGATTTCAGGTATTTTCTGGCTGAAATCGAGGGACTTGAGCAAAAATCTGATTCATAGGCTGAGAAAGAACTGCAGATGCTGTTGGATTCTGACCTCTCTGCACTCGAAGTGAATTTTCTGGAGTTACAAAAGCACAATTGGTGCGCTTTCAATTGCGTTGAAAAGTAGACATCTTGGGCTTTCTAGAAATGTATAATAGTCCATACTTTGCCCGAGATTTGATGGCCCAAACTGGCGTCCAAACGCCCATCAGAGACCCATTTTTTGGAGTAAAATGCCAAAACTGGCGTTTAACTCCAAGGATGGCTTATGCACGTGAAAGCTTCAAGGCTCAGCCCAAACATACACCAAGTGGACCCCGGAAGTAGATTTCTGCACTATCTACTCATTTTCTGTATACCTAGTTTACTAGTTTAGTATAAATAGCACTTTTTACTATTGTATTCGGGGTCTTTGACCTTTTGGGAGTTCTTCGAACCCTTTTTGGAGGCTGGCTATTCGGTCATGCCTAGACCTTTTGTTCTTATGTATTTTCAACGGTGGAGTTTCTACACCTCATAGATTAAGGTGAGGAACTCTGCTGTTCCTCGAGTATTAATGCAAGTATTATTATTTTTCTATTCAATTCATGCCTACTTCTCTTCTAAGATATATTCTTGTACTTAATTCAGTTAACTCGGAATGAAGGGGTGACCCGTGACAATCACTCAATCTTTTTACTTGCTTAGTCAAGATCCGCATGTTTGACAACCACAAAACGGTCTACATGATGTTCAACGTAGTCATTGGATGACAGTTGGAGTATATTATCTTTGGTCTCTAACCCATGGATTTGAATCACCTCTCCTGACAACAGAGCATTCGAATTCGTGACGTTAGAACCTTTGTGGTATAAGCTAGAACCAATTGGCAGCATTCTTGAGATCCGAAAAGTCTAAACCTTGTCTGTGGTATTCCGAGTAGGGTCTGGGATGGGATGACTGTGACGAGTTTCAAACTCGTGACTGTTGGGCGCAGTGACAGTATGCAAAAGAATAAATGTATTCTATTCTGACACGATCGAGAACCAACAGCTGATTAGCCATGCGGGTAACCGTAGAGGACATGTTTTCACTGAGAGGACGACGGATGGTAGCCATTGACAACGGTGATCCACCAACATACAGCTTGCCATGAAAGGGAGTACGCATTATTGGATAAGGACAGTAGGAAAGCAGAGGTTCAGAGGCAACAAAGCATCTCCAAACGCTTATCTGAAATTCTCACCAATGAACTACATAAGTGACTTTATTTTATTTTATGTTTTATTGTTCTTTTAATTATCAACACCTCATAACCATTTGAATCCGCCTAACTGAGATTTACAAGATGACCATATCTTGCTTCAAGCCGTCAATCTCTGTGGGATCAACCCTTACTCACGTAAGGTATTACTTGGACGACCCAATGCACTTGCTGGTCAGCTATGCGAAGTTGTGAAAAGTGTGAATCATAACTTCGCATACCAAGTTTTTGGCGCCATTTTCGGTGATTGTTCGAGTTTGGACAACTAATAGTTTATCTTGTTGTTTAGATTGGGTAATTTTTATTTTTATTTTCGAAAAAAATAAAAAAACAAAAAATTAATAATTCATGCATTGTGTTCTTCTGTGATCTTAAAGTTGTTCTTGATGATTTCCTTTGTTCAATCTCATGATTTTCCTCTTTTGTGTTTTATGTTATTTTTCGTATGCATTTTCAAAATCATAGTGTCTGAACATTCAAAATTTCTAAGTTTGGTGTCTTGCATGTCTTTCTTTTCTTAAAAATTTTCAAAAATATATTCTTGATGTTCAGCATGATCTTCAAAGTGTTCTTGGAGTTCATCTTGACATTCAAAGTGTCCTTGCATGCATTACTTGTTTTGATCTTGCATTTTTATGTTTTATTTCATTTTGTTGTTTTTTTATCTCTTCATTAAAAGTTCAAAAATAAAAAAAATAATATATCTTTTCAAGTAAATAATACAGAGAAATGAAGATTCAGAACATAAGGCAAAAGAATCACAGAGAAAAAGAGCTCACTGGCGTCAAAACGCCAGTAAAGATATCATTCTGGGCGTTTAGAAAAATGCCCAGTAAAGAAGGATTTCTGGCTGGGCGTTAAACGCCCAAAGAGGTAGCATTCTGGGCGTTAAACGCTAGAATGGATAGCATCCTGGGTGTTTAACGCCAGGATGACACAAGGGAGGTAATTTTGTTTCCAATTCAATTTTTTTTTCAATTTTTCATGTTTTAATTCATAACTTTTTGCATCAAACATATTTTAAACTTTCATTTTTCATTTTCTTTTAATGATTTTAAAAAATTTTCAAACTAATTTTTCAAAAATCTTTTACTTAATCTTATCTCATATTTTCAAAAATCATTACTAACAATTAATGTTTTGATTCAAAATCTCAAGTTTGTTACTTTCTTATTAAGAAAGGTTCAACCTTTGAATTTTAAAATCATATCTTTTAATTTCTTGTTAGTCAAGTCATAAATTTGTAAAAATCAAATCTTTTTCAATCATCTCTTTTCAATCATATATTTTTTTAAAAAAATCAAATATTTTTCAATCATATCTTTTCAATAATATCTTTTTCAATTAAATCTTTTTTTTCAATTATATCTTTTTAAACTTTGATTTCAAAATCTTTTTTTTCTAACTTCTTATCTTTTCAAAATTATTTTCAAATCTTTTTCAACTAATTACTATTTCTTATCTTTTTCAAAACCACCTAACCACTTTTCCACTTCCAATTTTCGAAAGTCACTAACCACTTTTTCAAAAATCTTTTTTATTAACTAATTATTTTAATCTTAATTTTTGAAAACTCTTTCTCTGATCTCTTTCTATTTATTTGCTAACACTTCTTTTCTACTTATAATTCGAACCCTCTCTCTCCCTTTGTGTTCGAATTCTTCCTATTCTCTTTCTACCTCATTCCTCTATTCTTCTTTTCTGCTGACACATCAAGAAATCTCTATACTGTGACATAGAGGATTTCACTACTCCCTTTGTTCTCTTCTTTTTTATATGAGCAGAAACAGGGATAAAAGTATTCTTGTTGAAGCTGATCCTGAACCAGAAAAGACTCTCAAGAAGAAGCTAAGAGAAGCTAAAGCACAACACTCTGGAGAGGACCTTACAGAGAATTTCGAAAAAGAAGTAGACATGGCAGTCAAACCCAACAACAATGCTAGAGATGCAAGAAAGATGCTTGGTGACTATGCTGCACCAACTTCCAACTTCTATGGAAGAAGCATCTCAATTTCTGCCATTGAAGCAAACAACTTTGAGCTTAAGCCTCAATTAGTTTCTCTAATGCAGCAAAACTGCAAGTTTCATAGACTTCCATCAGAAGATCCTCATCAGTTCTTAACTGAATTCTTGCATATCTGTAATACTGTTAAGACCAATGGGGTTGATCCCGAGGTCTACAGACTTATGCTTTTCTCCTTTGCTGTGAGAGACAGAGGTAGAACATGGTTGGACTCACAATCTAAAGAAAGCCTGAACTCTTGGGAAAAGTTGGTCAATGCCTTCTTGACCAAATTCTTTCCACCTCAAAAGATGAGTAAGCTCAGAGTGGACGTCCAAACCTTCAGACAGAAGGAAGGTGAATCCCTCTATGGAGCTTGGAAAAGATACAAGCAATTAACCAAAAGATGTCCTTCTGACATGTTTCCATAATGGAGCATCATATGTATATTCTATGATGGTCTGTCTGAAATGTCAAAGATGTCATTGGATCATTCTGCTGGTGGATCCCTTCATCTGAAAACACCTGTAGAAGTCCAGGAACTCATTGAGATGGTTGCAAATAACCAGTTCATGTACACTTCTGAAAGGAATCCTGTGAATAATGGGGTGACTCAGAAGAAAGGAGTTATTAAGATTGATACTCTGAATGCCATATTGGCTCAGAACAAAATATTGACTCAGCAAGTCAATATGATTTCTCAGAATCTGACTGGACTGCAAGCTGCATTCGGCAGTGCTAAAGAAGCCTCCTCTGAAGGAGAAAATTATGACCCTAAGAATCCTGCAGATGAAGAGGTGAATTACATGGGAGAACCCTATGGAAACACCTATAATTCTTCATGGAGGAATCATCCAAATTTCTCATGGAAGGATCAACAGAAGCCTCAACAAGGCTTCAACAACAATAATGGTGGGAGAAATAGGTTTGGCAATAGCAAAACTTTTCCATCATCTTCTCAGCAACAGACAGAGAATTCTGGCAAAGTCACTCTGGCTTAGCAAACATAGTCTCTGATCTATCTAAGGCCACTCTCAGTTTCATGAATGAAATAAATTCCTTCATAAGAAATTTGGAGGCACAAGTGGGTTAGCTGAGTAAAAGAGTTACTGAAACTCCTCCTAGTACTCTCCCAAGCAATACAGAAAAGAATCCAAAAAGAGAGTGCAAGACCATAACCATACCTGGTATGGCTGAACCTGGAAAAGAGGAAGAGGTAGTGGTTCCCAATGAGGAAGATCTTAATGGATGTCCACTGACCACTAGAGAGTTCCCTCATGAGAAACCAAAGGAATCTGAGACTCATGCAGAGACCATAGAGATTCCACTGAATTTCTTATTACCATTCATGAGCTCTGATGAATACACTTTTTTGAAGAAGAAGATGAAGTCATTGCTGAAGAGCAAGTTGCTCAGTATTTAGGAGCAATCATGAAGCTGAATGCCAAGTTATTTGGTAATGAGACTTGGGAGGATAAATCTCCATTGCTCATTAATGAACTAAATGCCTTGGTTCAGCTGAAGATACCTCAAAAGAAACTGGATCCCAGAAGGTTCTTAGTACCTTGCACCATTGGTACCATGACCTTTGAGAAGCCTCTGTGTGATCTGAGGTCAGGCATCAACCTCATGCCACTCTCTGTAATGGAGAAACTAGGAATCTTTGAGGTACAAGCTATAAGAATCTCATCAGAGATGGCAGACAGATCGATGAAAAAGGCTTATGGACTTGTAGAGGATGTCTTAGTGAAGGTTGAAGGCCTTTACATCCCTGCTGACTTTATAATCCTAGATACTAGGAAGGATGAGGATGAATCCATCATCCTTGGAAGACCCTTCCAAGCCACATCAAAGGCTGTAATTGATGTGGACAGAAGAGAGTTAGTCCTTCAGTTAAATGAGGACTACCTTGTGTTCAAGGCTCAAGGATCTTCCTCTGTAAACATGGAGAGGAAGCATGAAAAGCTTCTCTCAATACAGAGTCAAGCAGAGCCCCACACTCAAACTCTAAGTTTGGTGTTGGGAGGCCACAATCATACTCTGAGTATCTGTGAAGCTCTATAAGAGCTCACTGTCAAGCTATTGACATTAAAGAAACGCTTATTGGGAGGCAACCCAATTTTATTTATCTATATTAATTACTTTCTGATTTTTATTTTCTAGTGTTAGTCTATGTCTTCTTTAGGTTGATGATCATGTGAAGTCATAAAAACAACTACAAAATTAAAACAGAATAAAAAACAACATCAAAAACAGCACGCCCTGGAGGAAGAGCTTACTGGCGTTTAACGCCAGTAAGGATACCAAAATGGGCATTTAACGCCCAGTCTGGCACCATTCTGGGCGTTAAAATGCCAGAACTGGCAGGTAAACTGGCGTTTAAACGCCAGTAAAGGTAGAAAAATGGGCGTTTAAACACCCAGCCTGGTACCATTCTGGGTGTTAAACGCCAGAACTGGCAGGCAGACTGGCGTTTAATGCCAGAAAAGGGTAGCAGCCTGGCGTTTAAATGCCAGGAATGGCACACAGAGGGCGTTTAACGCCAAAGAGGTGCAGGAATGAAAAATCCTTGACACCTCAGGATCTGTGGACTCCACAGGATTCCTACCTACCTTACCTCACTCTCTCTTCTTCATACCTCTCTATAACACTCTACCCAAAACACCACTCACCAATCAAATCTTACCCTCTTTCCCATATTCTCTTTACCACTCACATCCATCCCCTAATTTCCAAAAACCCATCATAAAACCCCACCTACATCACCATTCAAATTCAAACCATTTCCCTCCCAAACCCACCCAACTTCACACGAACCCACCCCTCCTCTTACCCTATATATACCCCCACTTACTCTTCTACTTTCACACATCACAAACACTTCTTCCCCCTTGGCCGAAGCCCTCTCACACCTCCATCTCCCACTTCTCTTCTTCTTCTACTCTCTTCTTTCTTCTTTTGCTCGAGGACGAGTAAACCTCTTAAGTTTGGTGTGGGAAAAAGCCTTGCTTTTTAATTTTCCATAACCATTAATGGCACCTAAGGCCGGAGAAACCTCAAGGAAGAGGAAAGGGAAGGCAATTGCTTCCACCTCCGAGTCATGGGAGATGGAAAGATTCATCTCAAAAGCCCTTCAAGACCACTTCTATGAAGTTGTGGCAAAGAAAAAGGTGATCCCCGAGGTCCCCTTCAAGCTCAAAAGGAGCGAATATCCGGAGATCCGACATGAAATTAGGAGAAGAGGATGGGAAGCTCTCACCAATCCCATTCAACAAGTCAAAATCTTAATGGTTCAAGAGTTCTATGCTAATGCATGGATCACTAAGAACTATGACCAAAGTATGAACCCGGACCCGAAGAATTGGCTCACAATGGTCCGGGAGAAATACTTAGATTTCAATCCGAAAAATGTGAGATTAGCGTTCAACTTGCCAATCATGAGAGGAGATTCTCATCCTTTCACTAGAAGAGTCAACTTTGATCAAATGTTGGACCAAGTCCTCAAGGACATCTGTGTGGAAGGAGCTCAATGGAAGATAGATTCCAAAGGCAAGCCGGTTCAACTAAGAAGGCCGGACCTTAAGCCTGTGGCTAGAGGATGGTTGGAGTTCATCCAATGCTCTATCATTCCTACTAGCAACCGATCAGAAGTAACTGTGGATCGGGCTATCATGATCCATAGTATCATGATTGGAGAGGAAGTAGAAGTTCATGAGATCATACCTCTAGAACTATACAAGGTGGCTGACAAGCCCTCTACTTTGGCAAGGTTAGCATTTTCTCATCTCATCTGTCACCTATGCAATTTAGCCGGAATTGTCATTGAGGAAGACATCCTCATTGAAAAGGACAAGCCCATCACTAAAAAGAGGATGGAGCAAACAAGAGAGCCCATTCATGGACTTCAACAAGTGCATGAGGAAGTCCCTCATCAAGAAATCCCTGAGATGCCTCAAGGGATGCATTTTCCTCCACACAAATATTGGGAGCAACTCAACACCTCTTTAGGGGATTTGAGTTCCAATATAGAGCAACTAAAGGTGGAGCACCAAGAGCACTCCATTATCCTCCATGAAATAAGAGAGGGCCAAAGAGCCATGAGGGAGGAGCAACAAAGACAAGGAAGAGACATTGAGGAGCTTAAGCACTCCATAGGATCTTCAAGAGGAAGAACTAGCCGCCATCACTAAGGTGGACCCGTTCTTTAATTTCCTTGTTATTTGTTTTCCTGTTTTTCGTTCCTTATGCTTTATGTATTGACTATATTTGTGTCTTTATTACATGATCATTAATATCTAGTGTCTATGCCTTGAAGTTATGAATGTCCCATAAATCCTTCACCTTTCTTAAATGAAAAATGTTTCTAATTGCAAAAGAACAAGAAGTACATGAATTTCAAATTCTATCTTGAAATTAGTTTAATTACTTTAATGTGGTGGCAATTCTTTTTGTTTTCTGAATGAATGCTTGAACAGTGCATATTTTGTTGATAGTGAAGTTTATGTATGTTAAAATTATTGGCTCTTAAAAGAATAATGAAAAAAGAGAAATGTTATTGATAATCTGAAAAATCATAAATTTGATTCTTGAAGTAAGAAAAAATAGTGAAAAAAAGCTTGCAGAAAAAAAATTGGCGAAAAAAATAAAGAAAAAGAAAGAAAAAAAAGAGAAAAAGCAAGCAGAAAAAGTCAATAGCCCTTTAAACCAAAAGGCAAGGGTAAAAAGGGTCCAAGGCTTTGAGTATTAATGGATAGGAGGGCCCAAAGGAATAAAATCCTGGCCTAAGCGGCTAAATCAAGTTGTCCCTAACCATGTGCTTGTATCATGAAGGTCCAAGTGAAAAGCTTGGAATTGAGTGGTTAAAGTCGTGATCCAAAGCAAAAGAGTGTGCTTAAGAACTCTGGACACCTCTAACTGGGGACTCTAGCAAAGCTGAGTCACAATTTGAAAAGATTCACCCAGTTATGTGTCTGTGGCATTTATGTATCTGGTGGTAATACTGGAAAACAAGATGCTTAGGGTCACGGCCAAGACTCATAAGTAGCTGTATTCAAGAATCAACATACTGAACTAGGAGAATCAATAACACTATCTTAATTCTGAGTTCCTATAGATGCCAATCATTCTGAATTTCAAAGGATAAAGTGAGATGCCAAAACTGTTCAGAAGCAAAAAGCTACAAGTCTTGCTCATCTAATTAGAACTAAGCTTCATTGATATTTTAGGATTTATTGTATATTCTCTTCTTTTTATCCTATTTTTTTTCAGTTGCTTGGGGACAAGCAACAATTTAAGTTTGGTGTTGTGATGAGCGGATAATTTATACGCTTTTTGGCATTATTTTTAGGTAGTTTTTAGTATGTTTTAGTTACTTTTTAATATATTTTTATTAGTTTTTATGAAAAAATCACATTTCTGGACTTTACTATAATTTTGTGTGTTTTTCTTTGATTTCAGGTATTTTCTGGCTGAAATTGAGGGATTTGAGCAAAAATCTGATTCAGAGGCTGAGAAAGGACTGCAGATGCTGTTGGATTCTGACCTCCCTGCACTCGAAGTGAATTTTCTGGAGTTACCAAAGCCCATTTGGTGCGATCTTAATTGCGTGGAAAGTAGATATCTTGGGCTTTCCAGCAATGTATAATAGTCCATACTTTGCCCGAGATTTGATGGCCCAAACTGGCATCCAAACGCTCACCAGAGACCATTTTTTGGAGTAAAACACCAGAACTGGCACCAAAGCTGGCGTTTAACTCCAAGGATGGCCTATGCACGTGAAAGCTTCAAGGCTCAGCCCAAATACACACCAAGTGGGCCTCGGAAGTGGATTTCTACACTATCTACTCATTTTTTTATAAACCTAGTTTATTAGTTTAGTATAAATAGCATTTTTTACTATTGTATTCGGGGTCTTTGACCTTTTGGGAGTTCTTCGAACCCTTTTTGGAGGATGGTCATTCAGCCATACCTAGACCTTTTGTTCTTATGTATTTTCAACGGTGGAGTTTCTACACCTCATAGATTAAGGTGAGGAGCTCTGCTGTTCCTCGAATATTAATGCAAGTATTATTGTTTTTTTACTCAATTCACGCCTACTTCTCCTCCAAGATATACTCTTGTACTTAATTCAGTTAAGTCAGAATGAAGGAGTGATCCGTGACAATCACTCAATCTTCGTTACTCGCTTAGCCAAGATCCGTGTGCCTGACAACCACAAAGCAGTCTACATGATGTTCAACGTAGTCATTGGATGACAGCTGGAGTATATTCTCTTTGGTCTCTGACCCACAAATTTGAATCACCTCTCCTGACAACAGAGCATTCGAATCCGTGACGTTAGAACCTTCGTGGTATAAGCTAGAACCAATTGGCAGCATTCTTGAGATCCAAAAATATAAACCTTGTATGTGGTATTCCGAGTTAGATCTGGGATGGGATAACTGTGACGAGCTTCAAACTCGTGACTGTTGGATGCAGTGACAGTGTGCAAAAGAATAAATGTATTCTATTCCGACACGATCCAGATCCGACAGCTGATTAGCCATGCGGGAAACCGTAGAGGTCATGTTTTCACTGAGAGGACGGATGGTAGCCATTGACAACGGTGATCCACCAACATACAGCTTACCATGGAAGGGAGTACGCATGATTGGATGAGGACTGTAACATTCTAAGTTAATATTCTACCTTTAAAGGCCTTTAAGTAGGGTGTCACACTTAATATGAAAAAGCAAAGAACTAAATCGTTAGTTAAGAAAAGAAGAAAAACACGCGCGAAACTTTGGGTGGAAATCGAGTAGTACTAAAAGGATGAAATTGAACAAAACTCAAAGAGGTTCAAGCAAACATAAAAGAATTCCCATGAACACGGTTCTAAAGGAGATAGTGCTTAAAGGTAACTATGACGAAAAGGAAACTAACGCATCCTAACTAGTTTCATCGAAGAAACTTCCATCCTTGTGTCATGTCCTATCCTTGGCTCAGGTTGTCGGATTCCTCTTCCTTGGTTTCAAAGTCAGACTCGAGGTGTACCACCTTAGATGACCGCTTCTTAGATGCTGAAGCATTCCTATCTAGGAAGGTTACGACGGGCAGCTGGGGTTCTTCTTCCATGAACTCTCGATCTAAGTAGATAGTTTGGAGCACGGTAGTATTGGTCGCAACTACCCACGCGTGCTTCGAGGGGTCATACTCAGAAGTTACCTTCGGGGGACACTGCGTCGTCTCTATCCGCTGTGCCATGTTCCTCTGGAGACAGTATGGGAAAAGAAAGGGAGTGAGAACCTAACGTCTCAGTAGGAGTGCTATGCAACACCTCCATATCCATCTTCAGCCCACGTGCGGGATTTTTAAAAAGAGCGTATAACATGGCATGTAATATGTATCTTTCTTGTAAAACATGTGTGAAAAAAGGAAAGCATATAGGAAAATAGAAGGATAACATCTTAAGTAACATCAACATAATCATAATTAAATCTAAAGAAAAAAAAACATAAACATCAAACTTTCATTCATGCTTTCTTCTTTCTTAACTTTTAACTTTTATGGAAGGTATTGAGCTCAAACCGGTATAAATGAGAGTCCCCTTCCCTTACCGAAGGTTCTTATCTCGAGTGTCTTGGCGATCACCTTCCCTTACTGAAGGATCATCTCGATCGATCACCCTCCCTTACCGAGGGATCATCTCGATATCTTGTCTTTGGGGGTCACCTTCCCTTACCGAATGATCACTCCCTCAGTTCAATTTACAATCAAGGTTATTTAGACATACACAAGAAAAGAGTTATATCAACAAAGATATCTTATTATATAAAATTGATGGGAGTTCCCTTCCCTTACCAAAGGTTCCCAACGGTTTGCCGATCACCTTCCCTTACCGAAGGATCATCTCAATTCGATCACCTTCCCTTACCAAAGGATCATCTCGATTATCTTGTCTTTGGGGGTCACCTTCCCTTACCGAAGGATCATTCTCTCCGTTCAATTTACAATTAGGTTGTTTAAACATACACGAGAGAAAAATCATATAAAAAGAGATCTTGGAAGAAAAGGAACAATTGTGATAACAAAGGGAGATATGAAAATCATGAGACTCTAGCATGTGTATAGATTTTCTAATTAAAAGACCTTGGTAATATAATAGCATGGATTGAAAGAGGTCATATCAAAGTGCAGAAAATAGGGCATTTTAAATAATTGCACAAAATATTAAAGAAATTATGTATTCTCGATCCTAAAGGAGTAATATAATGGTGCAACGATCATATAACAAGAATAGAGTATATTATATATTTGAATAAAATATTTAAGAAAGCATGTACTCTTGACTTTGAAGGAGTAATAATAATAATATGCACATAATAGAATAGGGTATATTAAATATTTGAATAAAATATTTAAGAAAGCATGTACTCTTGACTTTAAAGGAGTAATAATGACATAATGATATGCACATAGTAGAATAGGGTATATTAGATGTTTGAATAAAATATTTAAGAAAGCATGTATTTTTGGCTTTAAAGGAGTAATAATGATATAATAATATAACAGGTCACATAGATGCACATAATAAAATAGGGTATATTAAATAATTGGATTAAAATATTATAAATAATAATATAACCATGTAAGAGATCACACATATGCATATAATAGAATATGGTATGTTGAACAAGACAGTATAAGAAGGCATGTACTCTCAGCCCTAAGAAAATATTAATATAATAATATGGGAGATTGAATAAGCATTATAAGAAGGCATGTACTCTCGATCTAAGGGAATATTAACAACATAATTATATGAAAGAGCACAAAATGAGTATAGTGAATAATTGAATGAACATCACAAGGAGACATATACTAACGATTCAAGAAGACATGAATGACATGGTGGACAGACATGATCAACGTGAATAAAGGATGAGTGAAAGATAATTAATGCTGTTTCTTGTGTTTGCACACAGAATATATTTTTGTAGAGAGAGAAGGGAGAGGATTAGTGTTTGAGAGAAGTGATTTTCTACCTATAAGTGCACCCCTATTTATATACATTTGGTGATAGGGTGGTTGGGATAATTTTAAATTCAAACGGAAGGCAGTTATTAGATTCCTATCCATAAAATTCAAAATTCTAAACCCAACTCCCAATTGACTTTCGAATTTCGAATTTAATTTTTGTTTCTAGAAGGGGTGGTTGTTACAAGGACAGTAGGAAAGCAGAGGTTCATAGGCAATAAAGCATCTCCAAACGCTTATCTGAAATTCTCACCAAGGAACTACATAAGCGACTTTATTTTATTTTATGTTTTATTGTTCTTTTAATTATCAATACCTCATAATCATTTGAATCCGCCTGACTGAGATTTACAAGATGACCATAGCTTGCTTCAAGCCGTCAATCTCTGTGGGATCGACCCTTACTCACGTAAGGTATTACTTGGACGACCCAGTGCACTTGCTGGTCAACTACGCGGAGTTGTGAAAAGTGTGAATCACAATTTCGCATACCACCCTTCTTGGTATTGTACAAATAACTTGCGTTTCTCCCCTTTTAGCTTTGATATTGATTTGACAAATGTGGCCCATTCAGGATAAATAATATCTGCTAAATAGTATCCCATAGTATAATTATTACCATTAATAGTATAATTTACCTCCGGAGCATGGTCATTTAGAATATCATCGAACACTGGAGAACGATCTAACACGTTGATGTCGTTATTTGAACTAGAAACTCCAAAGAACGCATGCCATATACAAAAGTCTGAAGATGCTACAACCTCAAGTACTATGGTTGCAACCCCACGATAACCACTCATGTACATACCTTTCCACGCCTTTGGACAATTTTTCATTGCCAATGCATGCAGTCAATGCTACCCAACATGCCAAGAAAGCCACGACCCTCTGCCATTTGTAGCAGGCGTCGTACATCATTTGGATTTGGTTTTTGCAAGTATTCATCCTCGAACACCGAAATGACACATTAAACAAATTTTCCAAGCATTTAATTGTAATGTGCACATAATCATCAACAGCATCAGCTGCTACGCCATATGCTAACATCCGTATCGCATCGGTACATTTTTGGAGTGATGACAAGCCTCTTCTTCCAGTTGCATCAACCCTCTGTTGGAAATACGAATAGACGTTTGAGAGAGCGTCTACTATCCGAAGGAACACATGTCTTCTCATTCGAAATCTCCATCGAAAAATGTCAGCATTATACACCGGTTCATCTGCAAAGTAATATTGGAAAAGGCGATCATATCCTATTTCTCGATCTCTGTTGATCTATCTATAAGGAGTTGGGATAGAGCTTCTATTGATAATCTTCTTCTTCTTCTGAATCTTTGAATAAACACTCATCGATCCAATTATCTATGAGTGTGTTATCTTGCCGTCTTCTTTTGCCATACAAAGCCTCATTAAACATATCATCAAAATTTCTAGCCATATCTTGAAATGTAATTTTTAGTATTATTTCGAGGTGAGAAACAAGAGTTAAAATAGAGTTGCAGAGTCATTGATAGTTGATATTTATAAGTGTGTCTGCAACAAGTACTTACTTCTCAACGGCTAGTTTTACAACGGCTACTTAACGGATAGTTTTGCAACAGCTACTTAACTGTCACTTTCATGAACAATAACGGCACAATAATATTGACTAATTTGAAAAGTTACATCAGAAATGAATAAAACAGACTACATCACATACCAGTAATACGCAATAAAAATAAGAACATACTACGTAACTCTACGAATACAAGGAACTATTAAGTAAACTACTTCGCGATTATTTTCTCACATGCAATCTCATGAAGAGCTCGTCATTTTTCACTCATTTTAGGCATGTCAACATTAAGTATTTGCATATCCATTTCTCTTTCTCTTTCCTTAGCCATCCTTTTCATTTTCCTTTCTTTTGCATTTATCTCCATTTCTTTAATATACCTCTGAATTTGTAATTCTTGTTCTTTCATTACCGCTTGAGTTTGTAATTCTTGTTCTTTCATTGCTGCTTGAATTTGTAACTCCTTCTCCTTCATTGCCATAATCTTCTTCTCTTTGATTGCCATAATCTTTGCTCTATGTTCCTTCTCCTCTTCTCTTTCTTTTTCCCTATCCATGAGTTCTTTTTCTCTAACATTCTTAATATCTTCTATGAGAGATAGTTTTTTAACAACCGATGATTTTTTTTGCTAAGATCTTCAGACATTTGTGCTTTTCCCTTACCTTTTTGCTTGCTCCCTTGTGGACGAACGGGAGAGTCCACACTGGGTTCGTCTGCCAACGGTGTATCTGGGTTTGATGAGGATGAGTATACTCCAATTGCACTAACCTTGGTTTTCTTTGAGCCTCCACTCTGTGTAAGTGACAAACCCCATTTTGACGGTTTATCTTGTATTGAATTTTGGGGATTTTATAACCTTTTACCCACATTTATTCAATGAAATAGCATGGTTTTATAACTTCTCCTTTAATTACGCTTAAGAGTGAAAACATGCTTTTTAGGACTTAAAATAGCTAAATCTAATTCTCCTTGATTCCATTAGATGCCTTAATATGTTTGTTAAGTGATTTAAGGTTTAGGAGGCAAAGATTGGATCAAGGGAATGAAGAAAGAAGCATGAAAAGTTGGAGAACTCATGAAGAAATGAAAGAACCGGAAAGCTGTCAAGCCGACCTCTTTGCGCTTAAACGACCATAACTTGAGCTACAGAGGTTCAAATGATGCGGTTCCAGTTGGGTTAGAAAGCTAACATCCGGGGCTTCGAAACGATATAAGATTTGCCATA
>NC_029772.3:95930384-95931240 GCF_000817695.3 Arachis duranensis | reverse complement strand
TAGTTGTTAGTTTATTTTCATTGCCATTTACTTTTCATGCTTCTTATCCAAAAACCCCAAAATAACTCACAACCAATAACAAGACACTTTATTGTAATTCCTAGGGAGAACGACCCGAGGTTTAAATACTTCGGTTTATAGATTTTAGGGGTTTGTACTTGTGACAAACAAATTTTTGTATGAGAGGATTATTGTTGGTTTAGAGACTATACTTCGACGAGAATTCATTTGTGAAATTCTAAACCGTCAAAAATCTAATCATCAAAATGGCGCCGTTGCCGGGGAGTTGCAATGGTGTTATGTTATTGGTTATTGTATATATGTGAATATTGTGAATATGTTTGCTTTTTGCTTCTTTGTTAGTTTTTAGTTTGTTCTCTTTATTTGTTACTATTTTTGTTCTTTTTCCCTCTCTTGCTATCATGAATTCTCATTTTGGCTATGAGTGTGATTACAACTATGTTGTAGGTGATGAGAACTTCAATGAAGAGATGCATCAAGGATGGGACAATCAAAGGTGGGAGGAGCCATATGCTTATGATCAATCCTCATGGCAACAACCTCCACCAATGCACTATGAAGAAGAGCCATTTTTTGATGCATATCAACCCAATGGCTATGGTTAATCTCCTTGTGACTTTCAAGAGCCACCACCATATGCTTATGAACCCCCTCCTCAACATGGCCCCCAACCACACTCACAAGCCCCTTTTCACCAACCACCTTCATATGACCCTAATCCATATCCATCACACCAACCAACTCTTGAGCCATATGAGCCATATATGGAACCACCACGATATCAACATTTTCAAGAACCACCCCCTCCATATTATTATCAAGATGAACCACCTCC
>NC_029772.3:95927296-95930013 GCF_000817695.3 Arachis duranensis | reverse complement strand
AGAACATAGCATGAAGGAGAGATTGGAAACTCCGGTGGGAAATGAAGGAAGTTGCTTTGTATTGGAACAATTGGAGGAAGCTTTAATTGTTGAAGACAAGGAAGAAGTGGTAGAAGACTTAGGAGATGCGGAGCTTCCATGAGAACATAGAGTTGAAGAAAACCCCTCCAAGATGATTGAAATTGATGCTAGGGAGGAAAGTGCACACCTTTCAAGGCATACTCCATATGAAGACTTGGATGGGATAGAACAAGGATTGAGTTCCCTTGGTGATGAAGATCAAGCATCAAGTCTTAGTGGTGAAGAATCCTTTGAGCATGAAGAACCTTCTCCCGGTGCATTTGAAAATGTTATGGAGGTAAACTTCTTTCACCCTCCCAATTATAGTTTGATTAAGGGAAAAGGCTTAGATAGTATTGATGAACAAAGGATTGAATTAGAGAAATCTTGTGAAGAGGTGGAGATCCTTAGAAAAAGGAGGATGGGGGTGGAATATGCTTTGTCAAGAACCTTGGAATCATCTTTGCCTAGGTTGCCATCTACACCTTCACTTGAGTGGGTAAAATTCATTTATATTAGCTTTATTGTCCCACTTGAGTATGGCTTGCTTGATACGGATGGTCAACTTAGGATGCTTTGTGGGATAAAGCGTAAGCGAAAGATGTTTCGTGGTTGGCTTTGCAAATCAAGGCTCATCATGGTTGATGCATCAAACATGAGATATAAAGGTTGGAGTAGTGCTCAAATAGATGGGTCTAGGAGGATTGTTGGCCACTATATAGAGAATTCATCTTACTTACCACCCGGATGGACTAATAATGATGATCAACCTCAAGACGGGTGTGAAAATAAAGTGTGGGATCCCGGATCACAAGAAGAGGATCAACATTGGGAGCCCCAAGCTTGTGAAGAACTCCATCAAGACTTGGCTCAATCCATGAAGAATCTTGGGGCACAATGGAGAACCAAGCATTGGTGGGAGTTCCAAGATGAATATAAGCACAAGCCACCTTGATGAGGAGCTCCCCATAAGTCCAACTTAAGGACAATAAATAAAAGTGCTAGGTGGGAGACACCCCACCATGGTAACATCTTTTCATTTTCTTTCTTTGTACATATTGGTAGAATTAGTTTAATTTCTTGTTCTTATTGTTTTATTGAGTTTAGTTAGTAGTATAGTATGTTGAATAAGGTTCTATGGTGTTTTGGTAGCTGTTTGGAGGACTGAAAAGCTTGGATTGGTGCAAGAACTTAGAAAAAAAAAGATTTTTGAAAAACAGAACACCATCCACGCGTGTGCGCACATAACGCGTACGCGCACCTGAGCATTTTTCGACCACCCACGCGCACGCGCACTGTACGCGTACGCGTGGATGCAAAATTTCACCTCCAGCTAAAAACCCGAGAGTTAGGCCTGCACTGTGCGAACATTGGGCCTAAGGCACAAGTCTATGTACGCGTGGGCGCACCTGGCGCGTACGCGCACATGATCTTAAATTTGCAATGCACGCGCACGCACACTGTGCGCGCGCGCGTCGATTGCACAATATGCACCCCCGGTACTTTTACCCGAGAGTTGTGCCAGACTTGGGCCGACACTATGCCTCCGGCCTAACTCGACGCACGCGTGCGCGCACCTGGCGCATACGCGTCCTTCGACCAATATACCCATCGACGCGTAAACGTGCATGACGTGCACGCGTCGGTAAAAAAAAAGTTTTTTTCTCCCCTTCCATTTTCTTTTGCTTATCACATTCGCATACTTCTACTCTTCCCATTTTCATTTAGTTTTTGTAGCATGTTTCGTTTTTTTTTTAGTCATTTTAATAATGGTGTTGCATCTTCCTACTCAATTGTTGAGGATTCATTGCATTACTTTGGTGCTTCTTGACTTGTTTCATATTGTTGGGTGATGTTTCTCTTCAAATCAATGCTCAATCTTTTATGCACTTGTGTTTTTTGTGCATTGATATGACCTTATATTGTCTTTCATGGCCCACTCTCTCTTGTTCGAACTTGATGCTCATCATGCTCTTCATGCTTTGACCTTACTCTTGCATCAAGTATCATTGATATGCCATTTTCTCTTATTGTTTCCTCCTCTACATGTTGTAGCTACCATGTAGTAGAGACTCATACTCTTATTTGGCATTAGCCCCCGCCTATGTTCTATTTACTTTGATACCTTTGTTGTAGGCTTAATTTTCTTTCTTTTTCTCTCCTTTTAGGCTGGCCACCAAGAAAGGAGGAAACGGAAAGGCTTTTAAATGGGGCAACGAACAAGTCATCCGCACAACCATTTGAGGAGCTCATCAATTGTAGCAACCCGTCCACCCTACTCTTCTTTGCATGCACCGAGGACGGTGCAATCTTCAAGTGTGGGGAGGTCGTTCGACCGATCTCCAGGGGTAACAATTTCCTTTTCAACACCAATTCTTAGTTTTCTTTGTTAGATTAGTTATTGCATTGCATGATAGGTTGCATGTTAGTTAGAATTTGTACATATTTTACTACCTTCTTCTTATTAGGACTACTTGGTTAGAGTGATGATTTCTTTCCCAAGAAACCATTTTAGGGCAACCTACTAATTTGAAAAAGAAAATTTGTGGAACTTGCTTGAAAGAATTTATTTTGGAACATGGCTTTTGAGCTAAGAACACAAGCAAGTGAGATTTGAGCCTAATGATGTGGTTACATCTTATAACCACTTATTTTCC
>NC_029772.3:95925566-95926507 GCF_000817695.3 Arachis duranensis | reverse complement strand
GTTGGATGAAAAACAAATTTTGGAAAGCATGATTAGGGGAGAATTGAGAGAATCAACCCCAAACACCGAGCGGCTAGAGTGTAAACACTCCCGGTGAGGGTTCGATGCTCAATTCCTTGATTCCCGGCTTTCATGAGCGTTCTTCTTGCAAGTCTATGTGAACTTCATATTTATACTTCAATTGGTAGGATTCATGAATCGTTATATGATCTTAAGTCCTACTTGTGCATGTATGTCTTGGAGAATGATTTATTTTTAACCAAGTAGGTAGAATCATTTTGCATTTAGTTGCTTGCACATAGTTTCTTTGCTTTGAATAAGTGTTATATCCCTCATTTCATTCTTGGTTTAAGCATGAGGACATGCTTGGTTTAAGTGTGGGGAGGTTGACAAACCCCATTTTGACGGTTTATCTTGTATTGAATTTTGGGGATTTTATAACCTTTTACCCACATTTATTCAATGAAATAGCATGGTTTTATAACTTCTCCTTTAATTGTGCTTAAGAGTGAAAACATGCTTTTTAGGTCTTAAAATGAATAAATTTAATTCACCTTGATTCCATTAGATGCCTTAATATGTTTGTTAAGTGATTTAAGGTTTAGGAGGCAAAGATTGGATCAAGGGAATGAAGAAAGAAGCATGAAAAGTTGGAGAACTCATGAAGAAATGAAAGAACCGGAAAGCTGTCAAGCCGACCTCTTTGCGCTTAAACGACCATAACTTGAGCTACAGAGGTTCAAATGATGCGGTTCCAGTTGGGTTAGAAAGCTAACATCCGGGGCTTCGAAACGATATAAGATTTGCCATAGTTGCTACAAGTGTAGTGGCGCGCACACGCATGGTACGCGGATGCACCGATGGTGGCACATGACCCACTTAATGCAACACGTGGCCAGCGAATTCTAAAGCCTTGTGGGCCCAATCCAACTCATTTCTAA
>NC_029772.3:95919626-95925457 GCF_000817695.3 Arachis duranensis | reverse complement strand
CAATTCAATAAGAGGTAATTCATAATAGTTGTTCTTCTTTACTTTTCTATTGTTGATCTCTTGTTTTTGTAGTTGTAGATTCCTTTAATTCTTGCATTTGATAATGTTTACTTCTATTGCACTCTATGTGTTTGTTGAAATGTCTCTTCTAGTTTTAGTGTAGATTTTGTTCCTCTTGGCCTAGGTAGAGTAATTAGTGACACTTGAGTTATCTAATTCCTTTGTTGATTGGTAATTGGAGAGATTGCTAATTGGTTTGGAGTGCACTAAAGCTAGTCTTTCCTTGGGAGTTGGCTAGGACTTGTGGCTCAAGTCAATTCATCCACTTGACTTTCCTTTCTTTAGTAAGGGTTAACTAAGTGGTAGCAATGAACAATACTCATCACAATTGAGAAGGATAACTAGGATAGAACTTCTAGTTCTCATATCTTGCCAAGAGCCTTTTATAGTTGTTAGTTTAATTTCATTGCCATTTACTTTTCATGCTTCTTATCCAAAACCCCAAAATAACTCAAACCAATAACAAAGCACTTTATTGTAATTCCTAGGGAGAACGACCCGAGGTTTGAATACTTCGGTTTATAAAATTAGGGGTTTGTTACTTGTGACAAACAATCTTTTGTATGAAAGGATTTTTGATTGGTTTAGAAACTATACTTGCAACGAGAATTCATTTGTGAAATTCTAAACCGTGAAAAATCCAATCGTCAGTAGGTAGTTGGCTTATCCATTTTTACTCCAAACGAAGCATGTTCCAATGCCTCTCAAAAGTGAATTTTTTACCATAATTTGTGGAATAAAGTTTATAGGCCAACTCCTTTATATCATCAGCATTCAAACCACTCCTTATGTTTCGACTAGCTTCATCGTAGCAATCATCAAATTGTGCAACAACCTTGTTAATCTTATACCATCGTTTCTTACATGCAACTACCCACTTGTCATGTCAGAGCAAAATTCTACACAGTACTTGTGAATTTGACTCCAAAATATTTCTCCCTTTTGATCGGTACTAACTATAGAGTCAGTTGAAACATTTAACCATGCACTGATCAGCATCTCATCCTCTTTCCAATGCTGGTGTTGAATACTATCTTGCCTCCGATCTTCAATATCATCATCATTGAGGTCGATAGCATCTAATCCACGAGGGTTTGCAAAATCTGAATATTGTGAATTTTGGACTAGATTGTATTGGAGTCTGAGAGGATTGGTTAAAAGAGCCACCAACACCAGATGAGTTATGTCTTGATGCACTGAATTGAGTTGGAAACGGCAAAGATATTGGAGTAATATTTCCGATAGAGGGGTTAAATATAGATAAAGATGGAAAATGTGGTGTTTGTAAATTTTGATTTTGTGGTTGGAATATAGGAAATTGATTATTGTAAGGAGATTGAAAATTAAATTAGGAAGATTTTGTGGATTTGGATTTTGAAACATATTTAGTAGTGTGAAGTTTTGATTTGGAACTTGAGAGTTTTGAGGTTTGAGATTGTTGGGTATTTGGAGTTTGAGAAAAGTTTTGTAAATAATTGAAAAAAGAGTGGAGTTGGTTTGGATCCATTTTTTCGAACAAAAAATAATATCAGCAGAACTTTGATTTTGTAAACTTGGAAGAAGATAAAGAAGAGTAGAAGAAAGTGTGAGAATAGAAGTGTATGTAAGTGGTATATATAGAGTAATAAGATATTAATTTATTAATAATAACGGTAACATAGTAACGGCTAGTTTCCAACGACTAATTTTGTAACGGCTAGTTTTGAAACGACTAATTTTAATAATGTGGTTAGCATTTTAAATTTTAAAAATAAAAATTATTTAATAAATTAATTATGATTTTTAATTATGATTTAGTTATTTAATATAATTATTTAATTAATTCAGATTTTATATAATTATTTATTTTTATAATAACTTGTCGAGTGACAAGTTATTATTAGTTACAATGAGTCTCTCTGAATGGAAACTCTCTCTTTTGGAATTATGTGCCGAGACTCAATCATATTATGCTCCAATGGTAGGTTTCCAAATGTCAGAAAAAGTTAAATGAAACTCACTTATTGAAGATACTCTAAGTAGTATGTATTAATATTGTCTTAATACTTGTGATTATGTTTATTGGAATTTTCGATGAGCTAGCCAAATTATTTTGTAAGTGTGAATTATATTTTCAATGTGAATTTATGAAAAAAAAAATTATTTGATTGATATTTTCATAATAATACAAAAATTGATTCCTTGAAAAACAACCTTGTATTTATAACAAATGAATAATGTACAATGATAGAAGTTTTTATATTATAAACAAAGAAATATAACAAATGAATAATGTACAATGATATAAGCTTTTATATTATAAACAAAGAAACGAAAGATTAATTTGTTCTCGAATAATTTATTATTTATAAAACAAGGATATATATTTTTTTTAAAGAAAGTCATGATAAGAAATTTAAATAGGTATTTAAAATAAGTTTTTAAATATATTTTATTTTATTATTTTTTATTTATTATTTACGACACCAAAAAAATATTTTTAAAGTAAATCATCATTATAAGGAATTTAAATAGGTATATTAAATTAATTTTAGTGACTAGATAAAGGAATTTTTACAATGTTTAATTCATAAATCATGGAGAAATAAGTTTTAAAATATGATATTTAATTAATCGAAAATTTTTTACAAATATTTTTATAATTTAATTTGATACACTATTAATATAAAATAATTCTATACGCACATTTAATTATGTAAGATCATATTAGTAAAAATAACTATATTTTATATTGATTATGTGAATAGTCATCCAAAAAATAAATATAATTGTACGATAGTGTAAAATATTTTACATTATCAACGTATAAAAATTAAACTCATATTTTCAAAAGGTCCAATATATTTGTACATAAATTTATATAAAATTTGAAAATCAAAACGTTAAGAAAGAGATATATAAAAAAAGTGAGATTTAAATTTAAATTTAAATTAGACAAAAATTCAGGGAAGAAAAAAAATTAGGCAATTATTAAAACAATTATTCTCTATATACAAGCGTTTTTTTTCATACAAATCTTTATAAGTCATTTATATTCACGCGCTTTGTATTGTTACTACACGTTTTTCTTCTTCTTCTTCTTTGTTACCTCATCATCAACACCACCTCTTCTTCCTCCTCCTCTTTTTCCTTCTTTTTTTCATTGGAATTTCTTCTCCTCCTTTCTTTTTCTCTTTCTCCTCCATCATCAGTTATTTCGTTGTTGAAGATAATGAATAATTCAGGTTCAAATTGTCAATTGAACTAGAACGAAATTGATTATTTTTTTGAATCCAATCAAGTGGCTGAAATGTGGTTCAATTCAGAAGAAAAAAATGTAGTATTAGATGAAATATTTTTCTGTATTTGTAGCAAATTTGGGTATAACACGAAAATATTTAAGTGTATTTTAAAAATTTTTGGTGTATTTTATTCTGATAAGTTCTGCATAATTCAAAATTTTTCCTCTTCCTCTTTCTCATCGTCTGTTGCTTCTTCTTTTTTTCATCATCATCACCATCTTCTTCTTTTTTTTCTTATTCATCTTTTTTTTTTGTTTTACCTTCTCAAGTTTCTTTTGTTTTACTCTCTTAACAAGAATAAAAATAAAAAAATCAAACAAAGAAGAAGAAGAAACACATAATGCTACAAAATTACTTGGAAGATGATAAACTTACATTCATTTAACTAAAAGAAAGAAAAGAAATACGAAAATGAAGAATAAGAAAAAATGCAGCATTAGAGGAAACATTTTTCTGTATTTACAGCAATTTGGGTGTAACATGAAGATATTTGGTGTATTTTAAGAATTTTGGGTGTATTTTTATTCTGATAAATTCTGTATAATTCAAAACTCTTCCTCTTCCTCTTCCTCCTCCTCATATTCTACTGATTCTTCTTCCTCATTTTTTTATTTCGTTTTCTTATAATTCTTCTTAGGAGAAAAAATCAAATAAAGAAAAAAAATACATAATGTTGTAAAATTAATAAAAAGAGGAGAAGGAAAAAAATGCAGCAATAATAACAACAATTAAAAGAACCACGACGAGGATGAAACACGCGAAGAAGAAGAAAGAATGCGAAGAAAAAAGGAGGAGGAATGCAAAAAAGAAGGAGAAGGAGGAGGAGGAATAACTTAGAATACAAACGTTGAAGAAGAATGTTTCTCATTTTGTGCTATTCAAAGTTGAGAAAGCGCGTGTTTATACGCTCTCTAAATAAGGGTTATTTTTGTTGGAATTATACTTACTTGTATAAACTTATATACCAAAAAGACTCGTATGTATAGCAAATTTCGTAAATCTTTTATTTTATCTATTATTGTTATTATTATTTTTTATTAGACCAAACCTACTTTTAATTATTTCATGGACCAACAAAATATTTAGGCTAAATCCAAACTCAAAATTCTAAAATACATTTAAATACTTATTTTAAAAACCTATTTAAATTCTTTATCATGACTTTCTTTAAAAAAAAAATATACGGTTGCTTTATAAATAATGAATTATTTGATAACAAATTAATCCTACGTTCTTTGTTTGTAATATAAAACCTTTTATATCATTACACATTATTCATATGTTATAAATACAGTTATCTTTTAAGCAACCAATTTTTGTATTATCATGACAATATAAATCAAATAAATTTTTCTCCATAAATTAACACTAAAAATTTAGTCCACACAAAAATAATTTGGCTAGTTCATTAAAATGTCCAATAAATATAATCACAAGCATTATAATAACATTAATCTATTTTACTTTACCTAATCACTCTCCTACATTTTATATGTAGTCTCTGATTTATGACAGAAATTATCTATGCTTGTGACCACAATACTCATACACGTTACCCATCCAACAGACACATCAATTTTCAAACATGCTGAAAAAATTTGCTTTTATCACAGTAATATTACCCTAAAAAACATACTTCCTCATGCACACTTGAACACCTTCAAATATGATTATAAACTGAGATGTCTAATTTTATTCTTCGTTGATATACTTGAAATAAGTTTTAAAGTATATCAAAACAATTCTGCAGGTCTAACAAAAGTTAAAATTAGCATGTCCGTGTCAATTTATCATTGGTTTCGAGACACCATACAGGCACAGCCATACTGACTCTCTTTGGCAGATAAATGATAAATCCAAATGTTATGCAATGTTCTTTTGTCCTTTGTTTTTTTTTTTTTTTAAACGATATTTTATAATTTAACAGATTAAAAATTAATTTATTATAGGTCACTAGTTAATAAATTACTGGATACACAAAATAAAATTTAAATTTTTAACACTTATTTAAACCAACAAAAAAATTAACCATTCGACCAAATATTCTTTTTAATCTTTTAAATACACCTAAAATAAAAAGACAAAAATTTTATCCAATTCCATTTTATTTAATAAATAGGTTCACCATTAAGAAACTTCAATCAATAAACAGGCTAAGCACTAACGGTGGTTATTCCAAGTGGTAAGCGGTTTGGATTCGCTTAAGTAAGTCTCAAGTTTAAAGCCTATTGTATGTAGTTATTCTAGTTAGGAGACTCGTCACCACAACTAGATGCGCAACCCATGTCACATTCGGACTAGTCGGCAAAGCTCCAAATACGGGACAAATAGAGGTGACAAATGAACCGAAACCTGAGGAACTGATCCACATGACTTGCCAAAAAAACAAATTAGACTGAAAATTTGAAACCACCAAAATTAAAAAGCTTGTCCAATCTATTGACTTTTGAAACCACTAAAATTAAAAAGCTTGTCCAATCTATTGACTTT
>NC_029772.3:95915443-95919591 GCF_000817695.3 Arachis duranensis | reverse complement strand
GAGCAGGGCAACGGCTCACCGCCCCGGGGAGGCGGGGGTTGTTTTGCGATTTGCCACCCCTGCGGGCAAGCAACCCAAAGAAAGGTTAAGAAAATAAGTACTAGTTAGATCACTACAACTATGTGGCAATGCACGGCAATTTGAAATTTGAAAGTAAACGCACTTGCAGATGGCAAAGAAAGAGCAATGCATTAACTTGATTGACTTTTGTGTTAGATAGGAGGGGACTAGGGAGAGGTAGACACGTCTTTAAATATTAAGTCCATTCTGAATTAGGGGAATTTTTTGGTGTCTATGATTTTTTTGCCTAAATTGCCTAAAAATAAAGATAGAAGAAGATGGAATCCACTTTTTTATTTTTAAATTTTATGTCTAAAATTTAGGCACCATAAAAATCCCCTCCAAATTATCTGTAACTTGAAACTTCTGATGATGTATTCAGAATCTATCATTTAATACATTTAGATACCAAGATACATTGAGTATATTTCTATCATGTTTCTAAAATTTCTAAAGTGACATAATTTGTAACAGAGGAGTTTGATTCTACAGGGTCATACAATATAACTGCAGCTATGCACCGGAATATTATCAATTTTTAAAAAAATTTCAAGCAAAAAAGTTTCCCAAGATAGGTGAGCTAATGGCTGAAGCGTACAGTGAAGGGAACAATTTTTCTATGGCATGACAAACTTCCAGTTTCCTCCTACTCTCAGATCCCATTCCTATAGACCGGATCATCTTTTCTCTTTCCATATTATTGAGCTCAGGAAATATCAAGCCGAGTTTCATGTTATTTACCAGTAATGTGATTATTGAACTTTACCAATTTACTTTTGCATCGCCTCCATTCAAATTCAATATAATATAGAAGTGACATTCTTTTTTTCTGAATGTAACATAATATAATACAGCATAGCACCAGCACATCATTAGTTCATTACCCTTCCGCACTTCAAGCAAAAGTTAACACAATACAAGAAAACAGAAGACATAAGAAGAAAATCATTCACATTCACAGGCAACAAAATCATGTGATTTGTTCTATACGGCAGCATTAATAACTACATAAGAAAATCACTAATTATTAATTTATTATGTTTCCGTTGAAAGTCTGAAACCCTAGCACCACATGCTTGAATAAGATTAACCTAACTAATTATTGTCACTATAGACAATTAATTACATGTATAATAAGCACACAACCGAATCGTGAATTCATAATTTATTTAAAAAAACGCACACGAATCCTAACCAGCGACAGTGGAGAAAATGCGACGGAGGAGCTTACGGCTCTTAGCAGCACGGATCCCTGAGTCAGACTCGTCGTGATACCAACCGACCGATTTCTGAGCTTCGATTACGATCTGTGAGAGACCTGGAGCGAAGAATAACAGATTAATTGAAGAATAATTGTAGAGAGAGAAACGTCGGAATGAAATTGAAGGTGTATTGGTGTTATTACCTTCTCTAACGGTTTGCTTATTGTTGCGAATGTCGTGGACGGTAGCGGAGATTTTCCAGTACAAAGGGCGACCGATGTAGAAGAGAAAGAGAAGCAAGATAGCCACCATTGCTACGCGGAATACAGTCCTTGATGTCCTCGACGCCATTCTCTTCTCTCTTCTCTTCTAAGAGGGGGAAGAAGAAGAAGAAGAAGAAAGATTGTGCGTTCACTCTTCTTAGATCTACTTAAATACGTCTAAACCCGCAGTGAGTGAGGAGTTCCACGTATCTTTTTAGCTAAATGATTTGGATTTTTTAAAGTTTGAATTTTATTTTAAAGAGTAAAGTGTGATCTTTTACCATTAATTTTGTAGGTGAGATTAAAAATAACAGAAAAGCTCTGCATACAAGCCATTAGGGCTTCTATGCTTTACAAGTTCATTAAGCAATAAAACAAAAAAACGTGTTGCTCTATATACGTTGTATACACGCGCTATATAAGATCCCGCGTATATCTAACTACCAAATTTAAAAGATTTGTTTCCTTCTTCGTTTTCGTTATTTTGAGATTTGGTTGTTCTTCTTCTCGCGCGTCTTCCCTCCTTCTCCATCGTTCTTTTCCTCTCCTTTTCTCACTGGTATGTTCTTCGTTTACGTTACTTTCCTCTCTGTGTGCAACTCGAGTTTCGTTTTCTATTTTGATTTGTTATTTTCTGAAATCAAAGTTTGAATTTGTTTTGAAGATAATGGATCATTCAACCTCGGATTGTCAGCTGAATCCATGCGAGGTGGATTATGAATTTGAATATAATGAAGTTCCTGAGGTTTGATTTACATAGGATTAGTATGAATTTTCTTGCAGTAATTTGTATATCATTGTGTAGTTGAAAAATTGCTGAACATTGACTGTGAAACTAACACGTTAACATGAATCTGTCGATTCAATATATTAGTTGTGATTAATTATCTGGAATTTATAGCAGACGCTCGGGTGTAGATCAGGTCTTTTTTTATTTAGCTGAGTTGTTGTTGTTCGGGTGTATTATATCAGACATGATTTGGTGTGTTTTTAATTTTTGATATGGTGTATTCTGCAGCATGTGTATTTACAGTTTATTATTTTTTTGTTATTTTAGCTGAGTTGTTGTCGTTCGGGTGTATTATATCACACATGATTGGGTGTGTTTTTTGTTTTTTGTGATGGTGTATTCTGCAGCATGTGTGTTTACAACTTATGGCTTTTATTTTCATTTTAGTTGAGTTAGTGCCGTTCAGGGTGTATTTGAATCATATCTATGGGTGTATTTATAGTTTTTGACATGGTGTATTCTGCAGCCTCTCTCTGTTGTTGATGACTAATTTATTCCGAAGGTTGGAATGACTTTTACCACCCTTGAAGATGCTGGAAAATTTTACAGAAACTACGCCAAGGCTGCAGGTTTTTCTACAAGAGTTCGGAGCACAAATAGGAAGGGAAACGAGATTAAGAATCAATTGATTACATGTAGTAGAGAGGAAAAATGGAAATCTAAAATATCTCCGACCGAGAAGACGAATCCGACAGCCGGTTTAAACTGTCCTGCAAGAATTTATATACACACATTGAAGGATGTCGGTGCTTGGATCATTTCAAAGGTTGTGCTGGATCATTCACACCCCTGCTATCCAAGTAAAGCAGAGATGCTCAAACAGCACAGGGAACTAAGCATGTCCATTCGTCGTACAATAGAGAATAACGAGGAGGCCGGTATCAGACTAAGCAAAATCTTCCAATCATTTGTTGCAGCTGCCGGGGGTCACTGCGAGTTAAATTTTATCGAAAAGGACGTGAGGAATTACATTACTAGGGAAGTGCGGAATGTTTCCGAACAAGAAGATGCAAAGGAATTCAGGAAATATTTATTAAGAATGAAAGAGAAGAATCAGAATTTCTTTTTTGAGCTTGAACTCGAGGAGGATCAATCGATTAAGCTGGCTTTTTGGGCTGATGCAAGAAGTAGAGCTGCCTTTGAGTATTTCGGAGACGTCATTTCATTTGACACCACCTACAATACAAACAGGTAACAAACTGCCCCTATTTATGATGCTAAATTAATGTATTTTTATGAATCCGCAGCAGAGGTGTATATTGGCTGTTTTTGGGTGTATACGAAGCATATGTTGGGGTGTACCTAATGATTTTGCATTCTGCACTATGGTAATTTGTTTTCAGGTATAATTTGGTCTGTGGTTCTTTTGTCAGGGTGAATCACCACGGTCAGTCAACACTTCTCGGATGCTCTTTGATGAAAAACGAAGAAATTGAATCATTCAAATGGTTATTTCAATGTTGGCTTCGTTGCATGGGAGGAAACGCTCCGAAAGGGTTTCTCACCGATCAATGCGCATCAATGAAAATGGCTTTAGAGGCCTGTATGCCAACAACAATTCACTGTTGGTGTATTTGACACATCATGAAGAAGATTCCAAGCAAATTAAACGGGTATAAGGGACATGCAGATATTGAACGAGAAATGAGCCAAATTGTTTTTAACTCTCATAGCAAAGACTCATTCGATAGGAATTGGAACGATTTTCTGCTGAATTTTGGTCTTGTGGACAACAAGTGGCTTTCAGGTAATGTCTTTTTAAAATCTGCATCAAAGGTGTAAATTGCATGTTTTTTCGGGTGTATTTATAGTCTGTGTTTGGGTGTATTATGC
>NC_029772.3:95913769-95915111 GCF_000817695.3 Arachis duranensis | reverse complement strand
GAGGAAAGGCGAATTGCATCACCAGATTAACGAATTCCGCTCTAGGCTATTCAGTATACGAAGTCGGAGAACAAGTTTCCAACTCAATATTCAACAAGTTTGTGGTTACTTACGACTCAATTGCAGCCGAGGTAAAATGCCAATGCTTATTATTCGAGTCGAGAGGGATACTGTGTCGTCACGCACTAAGCGTGTTAAGCTTTGAACAAGTAAGCCAAGTGTCACCTAGATATATACTAGAACGATGGAGCAAGAAGGTAAAGAGGCGACACACACACATCAAGAGCAGCCACGACGAGCCACTGATGGAGCCAAGAAGCAAGAGGTTTGACCAATTAGTTTTTCGTTCGCAAAATATTTGCGAATTTGCATCCGAATCGGAGGAGATGACTGCATTTCTGCACCGTGCGTACGATAACGTCATGGCTGAGATGGAATCATTAAAAGCCAAAAGGAAGTGGACATCTTCTTTATCCCACGAAGACGCCAACTTGGAATCCGTTAACGAGCTTCAAAGCCCGCCAAGGATCCGAACAAGAAGACGTCCAAAAAATAGGCTAGGTTCAAAGTTGGACAAACAGATTGCAAATGCCGCAAAGAAGAAGAAAACGAAAGTTTTAAGCGAGGTAAAAGTAATGTTCTTTAAATTTGTGGTGATTGAGTTTATTTTTCTCGTTAATAGTTTAGCTAATATGTGACTGTTATATTCAGATAAACCTGTTTGATGCTACATCAGTGGTGCCTTCAAATAATAGGCAATATCAGTTTATGGTACCAGCAGCAGTGGATAACTCTTTGGGTGTATAGTCTTACAGAATATGGATGTAAAAGCACTGTTTCGCTTGGGTGTATTTTTGTGAATTCACATTTTACATTTTAAGTGTTTAGGGTTCAGGGTTTTAGTCTCAAAGCATCATGGGGGGATAGATTTCAGGGTGTATGTTCAACTTTATTTGGGTTTAAAAAATCGCAGGTTATGGGTGTATATTTGATTTGATGTTTTTCTTCATATTTTGGTACCTGTAATTCATACATTTTGAATACAGCACAGACAGTTTAACAGCACATAGAGTTTGAGTGTATATTTTAAGAAATCTTGGGTGTATATTAAACCCCCCGTTGGGTGTAAATTTTATAATCTGTCTTTAGATCTGCCTTGATGTTTTCCTTCATATTTAACCACCTGTAATACAACTTTTGAATACAGCACAGATAGTTTAATAGGACATATAGTTTAACTATGGAAAAAAATTTCATTGAATAGAAGTTGTTTATAAATGGCAATTTTTTACAGCATTTGTTCAATTTACATACTAGCTAGCAGTTGGATTACACATTTTCT
>NC_029772.3:95910748-95913682 GCF_000817695.3 Arachis duranensis | reverse complement strand
TAGTGGTCCACCTCGTCCTACAATTAAAAAGTATATTCTGTTTAAACAGCAATATTAATTCATTAAAGTAATACAGAGTTATATAGTTCTAAAGACAGCTACCTGTTTCCAATTATCCCATTCATACTTCCCCTTTTTAATGTTTTCCGCCTCAATTAACTCAAGCCACTTCATAACGTAGATAGCGCAGTCATATCTGAAAATGAAGAAAATAAATTACAAATCTCATTTAGAAAAATTTAATGTTCAGAGTCACAAATTTATACGTTGATTTTTGGCCTGATATTTTGACGTATGATGCTTTAATTTCCTTCTCCTTCTCGCCTTTCTTCGGAGGTTCCCCGCCAACATATGCTCTCATTCTTGAAATTACATATCCCTTAAATACCAAAACAAATCAGTAATACACCCGAATGAAATACACCCAAATGAATGCACAAGATACAACCAACTGAATAAACAACATACACCAAACTTGATCAACAAAATACACCCAAATGGTTCCACAAAATACACCCAAAGGAGAACACAGAGCCAACTTACAGTGAATTTATTAAGCTTCTTTCTCTGATCGCTTGGAGCTTTCTTGTGTAGCAGGTCAAGTATATGAAATCTCCGCTTTCTTGTATCAATCACCCATAACCACCAATGGTCCGCGTGGCAAATAGGTGCAAAAATCTGAAGGATTGCCATATTTCAACAGTGTGTTATTTTATTTGGCATATAAGTAAAGAACGGTACTAACAAATTTTACAAATGAAAACTTACATATGGATGCGAAGTTAATTTTTTTGCATCTATAAAGGGAATAAAACTTGGGTAGTCTTCCACCCTGAACTCTTTATTGGTTTTAGGTGATATGAATTCCCCGTTTGGGTGCTTCGAAATGGCCATGTTCTGCAACAATTGTGAAACATCAAATATAATACTGAAAATACACCCAAGTGAATACTATAAATACACCCAAATGAATACACAATTTACACCCAAGTGAACTTAAAAACTACACCCAAATGAATACAGAAAATACACCCAAAATGCGTAGAAGTAACACTTACCACAATATCGGGGGGAGACAGTATATTTATTCTTGAAACCTTTTATCATTTGTCTGGTTCAGGATGAGGCACATGGCAGATACAATCTAGAAATATATGCCGAAATCAATTTATATTAATAAACATTTCAGTAAACTTTGGTGTAAAAACATTAGTGTTATTCTAATATTACCTCAGCTTCTATATAAGTTGCTGGCTGGAGTGATGCAATATGCATTTTTGTCAAAATGTATTTATCTTGGGCCATCAAAGTGCACATGTTTTCATACTCGTTAGTTCTGCCATCTGCGTATGTCTTCACTCGCGTCCCCCAAATGTAGCACTTCTGTTTCATATCATCCGTATTCTCATTTATCCCCGCAGGAGTTTCAAACCTCCCAGAACTTTCTTCCCCAGTCTCCCTTTGAATTTGTGGACTTTTACTTTCTTCTTTTGCTGCATTTCTTGCTATTTTTTGTACCAAATCGTCTAATTGTTCTAGCAAATCTGCAGTTTCTGGAAATTTTTTCTTTTCTGTCTCCTGCGTTGACGCTCCCTCCTGGCTTGAATCAGTCAAGCCAAGGCTGAATGATGGCACTGGATCTGTTTTAGGAACATAGGATGCTGTCCGTGCCATCATCATCAGGGCAACAACGTCTTCTGCGGCTGGATGACTGCGTCATCATGTATAACATATTATAAGAGTAAGAATATACAGATCATAAGAAAAGATTGATTTTAGTCTGATGAACTTACATTTTAGATGGAGTTGGGGGAAGCGTGGGTGTGGTTTCTTGAAGTTGTTGGGGGGTTCAGGAGTGCTGCACAGTTACACAAAATTAATCATGGCGTAAAAAAAACTACTCAGGAACAATATACACCCAAACTGTTAGCAAATATACACCCGAACTATAACACAATATACACCCAAACTCTAAACAAATATTCACCCAATACTATTTCTTACGTTTCTGTAGTTCCTTCAATCTGTAGCAGAGGGGTTGGTTCAAAATCTGACTCAGGTATTTCTTGAAGTTCTGGCACAGTGGTTGTTTGGGACGCCGGCACAAAAACTTGAATTGGGACTCTAAACAAGAAGAAAAATGAAAGGTTAACAATGCCTTTCAAAATAATAAGGTAATAAGGTTGAAATATTCTTCAAAAACTCACATTACAAGCGCATCCGACGGTGTCTGTTCCCTCACAACCATCATATTCGAATCAGCCGGCTCACTGGCTGACTGTTGAACCGGACTCAACCTAAAATACACCCAAAGAAAGTCAAAAAATACACCCGAACAATTCAAAAAGAAGACATGCTTTGTTACGTTTCAGAGGAGGCATAGCGACCTTCTGTCGATCGTAGGTCAGCTTCGTTTTCCCTGCGAAACAAGAAACAATTATTAGGAAAGAAAACACACCAAAATCTGAAATAGACAGCCCAGCAAGACATACCCCTCTGCAACAGATTTATCAACGTTTTTCCTTAGCAATTCATCTAGCTCTTCACTTGATATTTCATATCTCTCACTACATTCATAAAAGAAGATTTTAAAAAAAATAATTACGATGATAAACGGTAATATAGCTTACGAGGTACTGTACCCATTAAAGTATTGATCTTCTTCAGGAGGTGAATCCTCCACAACAACTTTTTTCTTTTTTGGTTGTGTTCTGGGTGGAAAAAAAAGAGCACCAATCAGAAATAAAAAATTAATTTTATCACAGAATATTATCCAAAGAAGTGCTTACTTTTTTGGTGTTGTTTTTGTCTTTTTCTTTTTCTTTTCCTTCTCCACCGGTGATGATTCTTCGCTCCTATAAGTTAATAATAGACACTTCAGTTAATACACAAAATCTTTATAATGAAGCCAAAAGAAAGGAGTAATAATTTCAG
>NC_029772.3:95908780-95910479 GCF_000817695.3 Arachis duranensis | reverse complement strand
AACAAAATACACCCAACTCGAAAAAGAAATTACACCCAAGTATGGTACTTACTTTTTCCTCTTTTTGCTGGGGTGTTTTCTTCCTGAATCCTCTGAGTCTTCTTGAGTCTCAGACTCAGAGGTAGAACTGTCACTGTCAGTAGTTGTTTCTGTCTCCGAAGACGATGTTGAACTCGCCTTCCTTTTTTGTTTTTTTTATTTCTTTTTTTCTTTTTTTTCATTTTTTTCATTTTTTCTCTTGTCTCCGCCATCTTCACAATCCCCTGAAACATTAGATATTTTAGTTAGCAGCATTCAAGTAAATAAAATACATCCAACATATTATGTTTACTTACCAAAATTTCCTCTCTTTCTGCAGTCATTCTTTCCACCAACTGCTCCTTACTCCCATCAGCCGATCTTGTTCATTTTCAATACCAATACTCATCATCTCATCGATCAGCTGCTTCAAAGTGTTGCCCTGAAACCTTCTAAAAATGAGTTGGTTCTCTTCGGAGAGATTCTTATAACTCACTTTCTCAGGAAATAGATCTCCTACAAAAAGGAAAACAACAAAGTATCAAAGTCAGTTCAAATACACCCAAGCATCAACTTAATATACACCTATAATTTTGAGCTAGTTACCTGTTGCATTGATGCTAAGCGCATGACCTATCTTTCTTGGTGTTATTTTGAAAGAACCATATCCTGTTTCCAGTCTGTTCTCCCCAAGTTTGAAGTTGTTTACCAGCTCCCTTAACAGTTGGTGATGCACCCTTAGTGGTGGGATGTGCATCAACCCACCGAATCCAAGATCCCTCACAATCACCTTCTTCTCCTCACTCATGTTTCTGAATTTATCACTTAGGAGATGTGTGGCACACTTAAGGTCTTTTGTTTGGTTTCTTGCTGTCATTTTCTCTGAAACGAAAAATACACCCAAAGATATCAGTAAGATACACCCATATATATGAGTCAGATACACACATTAATAACAGTAAGATACACCCATTGATAACAGTAAGATACACCCATATATATGAGTCAGATACACCCATTAATAACAGTAAGATACACCCATTGATAACAGTGAGATACACCCATGGATATGATTCAGATACATCCATATATATCAGTCAAATATCACTCAAACATGCTTTAATATCAAGCAACATTACAAGGTCAAGCAGTATACACCCCCCCAATATACGGAATATACCCCCAAAAATCAGTTACTAGAAGATCTAGAACAACAAGAATAACAGGAGAACTTAGAACAACAACGTAGAAGAACAATGTAACAAAGAAGCAAGAATAACAGTAAACCCTAGAACAACGACGTAGAAGAAAAGTAAAACCTAGTTCGTAATCTGAAAAATATACAGGAATCTTAATGAACTTACCTTGAGTATGGTTGCTTTGTTTTCTCTTCAGATTCTTGATCGAGAGTTTGATGGTGTGTTGATGGAGGTTTCGAAGGTTAGCAACGACTTGTATATTTTGAACTTCGATTTTCGCTCAAAAATGGAAGGGTTGCTTTGTTTTCGAATCGCTTTGAGAAGTGGAAGAAGTGGAAGAAGTGGAAGAGTCTGCCATTACTCGTAGCATACGTAACCGTTTGAGTGGTGAGCGCATGAATGTGACACTCTATTCAATCCGTCTTCATGCGCGTGAGTTGTATTTGGACTGGGCCAACTTGTAAGCTTGTATGTGTAGCAGG
>NC_029772.3:95874307-95908478 GCF_000817695.3 Arachis duranensis | reverse complement strand
TATATTAATTATATGAAATATAAATTTTTTAATATAAAAATTATATGTAAAATTAATATATAATTATATCTAATATTTTTTAATTTTTTTAAAATAAAATATGACTTATAATTAAAAAATCCTTGTTAAATATAGCTTATTCTGGTGTACTTTTGTATTTTTAGAGACGATAATAATGGTTGCTATTGTTAAATATGGCTTATTTTTTTAATTTATAATTCAAAAAATCTTTGAAGAAGTCATACTTGTTGTTTATGTATTTTTGTGTACTTTTATATACGGTTTGTATATCTATATACTATTTGGAGATGATGATAATGGATTAAAAAATCTGAAATTGAAAAAAATTAAAGGGAATTCGGTTAGGCGAATTCTATAATTTTTATAGAATTCGACGGAGTGCGGCGAATTTGCTCTAAACAAAAAAATTTGTATTTAAAGAATTAAAGTTTAAAAATGGTTTTTGGGGAAATATATATTTTTTATTTTCTGGAAAAAAATCCCATAATATATATGTATGTATAATTGCTAGAATATAATATGCATTCTTACTTTCATTAATCCACTATTAAGAATACTAATTCTAGCATGGTTATGAATTTGAAAGTGATATTATTTAAATGAAAATTTTCATTTTTAATCTATCCACCTTCTTAGTAAATTAGAAATTATAACATTGTAGAGTTTACAAATATGAATACTATTGGATTAGAAAAGACTACCCTATCAGAATTCCAATACATAAATTAAAATATAATGTTCTATACTTTTATGTTACATACTAGCATAATTGAGTAGTATTGACTAAAATATTTTTTTGCAACAACAAGAATTTTATCATTTTAGTAGATAACATCATTTAATATATGCCAGAAATGCAGAATATTTTTTAACGGCAATAAAGAACACAGTGACTTTCATTATTTATGATTGTTGAAAAATAAATTTCTCATCGCCAAGTTTTACTTTCAGAAACTCTTCCCGAAGAACTTTATAGACATCTCCTAGTCCATTTGGACTAATTAATTAGAGTCCAAGTATCAAATTATTAGAATATATATGTAATCAACACAAACGTAGGGGCATACTTAAATTTATAGCAAATGTAATTCATACAAGGAATATTAATATTCAATATAAAATTAATACAAAAAATAATAAAAAAACAAATGATGATAATTGTACCTATACCAATTGACTTGTTTTGGCATTCTTCTCTATGATATCAAAAAATATAAAAGATAATTGGAAATGACACCTGATTTCATTTTAAAAATTATCTTCCTATATTGTCCTAATATATAACAAAAGTTTTATTTAAATTTTGTTTTATAGATATTTATAAGATAATAGACAATATTAAAAACACAAAAAATAGATTTTATATGATTTTCAATGATACAACTAATTAATATAAATAGCACAAAGTAACGAACTTAGTAATAATTAATAAAACACAAAACTTGGTTCATAATTCACAAAAATTAGCCTACAGGTATTTAAAAAATTATATATTAATAAATAATATTATTTGATGATTGTATGTAATATTTGATGTTGATACAGGAGTAAAAAAAAGCAATCATAGATGAGTAGTTTATAATAGAAGAAACTGAAGGTCTTGGAGAGGGTTCTTATGACACTGTTTATTTTGTAATTGTTATTGATACACAAATACCAAACTTGATTATTGTTAAGAACTGCATTCTCAGATTGACATTCTCACTGAAGAAAGAAGAACGAGTTTTTAAATCAGCTGTAAAGGTGAAAGCTGTGGTTGCCAAGTAATCATTCGATACTTTGGAACTGATTCCATCGTAGAGCACGGACGTTATTTTTACAATATTCTATTGGAGTATGCTCTTTACCGTTCTTTGGATGACTTGATCCGCAAAAAACCTCTCTCGGAGACCGACGTGAGTGTCTATGCACGCATGATTGTTAAAGGGCTTTCGCATATTCATCTTAATGGAATCGTCCACTGTGACCTCAAGCCAGAGAACATTCTTCTGTTTCCTTCATTGGACAAAGAGAGTGCAAATTATCAATTAAAAATTGTGGATTTCGGATTATTTAAGACCAAAGAGGAGGAAGCATATGTTGAGGTTTGAAAGTCCAAGCCTAGAGGTACGCCATTGTACTTGTCGCCGGAGGCATTTTCTGGTCACATTAATGCTCCGATGGATATATGGACACTTAGATGCATAGAGATTGAAATGCTGATTAGATTGCTTGCATGGAGTGAGTTTTTTGTGTATTGAGGAGTATTTGAGGTTCTTCGTTGAGTATCTTGAACTATCACCAAAGAAGTCGAAA
Organism: Arachis duranensis; assembly: GCF_000817695.3. Lineage (NCBI taxonomy): Eukaryota > Viridiplantae > Streptophyta > Magnoliopsida > Fabales > Fabaceae > Arachis > Arachis duranensis. The sequence continues at coordinate 95,906,162 of NC_029772.3, read as the reverse complement.
GGAATCAGTTTTTTCTATTATGATTTTCTAGAAAAGTGCTTTATGAAAGATCCTAGCAAGAGGTGGACTGCTGACATGTTTCTTGATTATCCTTTCCTTTATATCAGAATTTTTTCATCCATATTATTTTGCAACTTGGCTATGATTGTTTTTCTTAATTAAAAATATTATGACATTGTAAGATTAGATGGTTGATTTGTTTATTGTAGGATTAAAAAAGTTGTACAAAGTGTTGATGAATAATGAGTCTATTTCTTAATATTTATGGTTTAGAAGTTTGAAAAAACTATGTTAATAATAGTAATTTTGTTGCTATGTATGCTTTCAGTATATGATCAAATAAATAATTAATTGAAAACTAAAATACTTAAATAGGCTAACACAAATGATAGTTATTTAATTTGTTTAAAGATAATGGTCTAGGTTTGATCCTTAAGAACTAAATGTGAAACGACACCTGATTTTCATGCTTGAATAATTTGAATTATTCTATAAATAAGGTACTACTAGTAAAATATAATGGAGTAATGGACAGAATACATTAGTAAGTATCAACTTATTCTATCTCTGGTGCACATGTCATCCATATATTCTGTAACTTGGGGCCATATTTGGCAATGCCTATCCTATCCATAACAGCAATAATTGCACAACATCATTGTGATATGATTTTTGGCTTAAGCTACCCCAAGTCCGGACGTTATTATCCCTAAGTTATTATCTCTATGAATAATTAATGCATGACTGTATTTCCTCCAGCGTTTTTCCCTTGGTTTCTGGTACAAACTTTGCTACAAATACAATAGTTAAGAGGGAACATCCACCATACAAAAACAAAGTACCTGCCCAAAAGAAATGGCAATATATGTTACCATCTAGAGTTAGATGAACAAAATACAAATGCTAATTATTTCCTCCCTTCATGTTAAATTATCTGATACAAAGAGAAATCAATGAATTCGGACGCAATAATTTACACTTAGATACATTAATTCTTTAATCTATGTGTTGTATGATACTTGTTTTTTGTCAACTTATCTTTTGAGATCCTCACTTAATAATATATTTATATACAGACTTATGTATCTGTAGCCTATTTTTTTCTTTAAAATATAAATACATCAGTAATGTTACATGACAAGCAAATATTATTATTTTAGACTAATAATAATTTATATTTTATACCCATATTTATAAGGATTTGCACATATGAAACACATCATTTTTATTTGTATTTATCAGAATTTGCACACGAATCAATATAGTTTGAACCTACATTTCCAAGAATTTACACACATACCATTTGATGTTTATATTGGCCAATTACTAGTCAAAATTGCTAAAATCTGTTGCCCCAAGACTTTATTATTTAACATGCCATTTTATTCAAATAGACAATTATTTGAAACTAAGATTATGCTTACCAGGAGAACTCCAACTCATTAGGAAGTTGAAAGTATATGAAACTACCCAAGCTCCTAGCCAGTTAACCAAAACCACCAAGCTCCCAGCTGTTCCCTTCACATGTATGGGAAAGATCTGCAGTATGAAATATAGTATTAGTTAGAATCTTATATTTGCTGAACATGTTACATGAGTCAAGACCATTCAAGTTTATGTTGTGTCAAGTGAATGACACATACCTCAGACATTATCACCCAAGGAACTGGTCCCAATCCAATTGAAAACGCTGCTACATATATCTGTTAACAAGCAGAGGCAAAAGGATGGTGAGAATATGAGCTTAAAGAACAAGAATTCCATGGGAGAAGGGATCAATAGTTTAAAGAAGACGCACCATCACGCCGGCCACTGCTAACACCGGTACCCACTCGAGCAATAAGCTTTGATCCTGATTCATGAAGTCACAAGTCAGAGTTTCAGAACTAAATAAGATATACACTCCAAGAGATTTGGTGTGTTATATATATATATGAAATTTAAGACTTGCCTTGAGAAAGAAGGCAATTCCAGTGATGAAGCAGCCTAAAAATGTCCCAAATGCAGAAACCTACAAGTATATCAATTAGGCATCAAAATAAAAAATTCTGATTCTTCATTTTATGGAATGAAATGTATTGTTCAACATTTACCATTATCAGTGGTTTTCTTCCAGACTTATCCATTAAAATAGCTCCCAATACAGTAAATGGAACCTGCATACATGCATAGGCTATGGTACCAACTTTGCCAGCAGAAAGTCCTGGAAATAAAGTTATAGGAGATTAATTACACAGAAGATTATATTGGTTTTTCAAAATCAGCATGCATCCACTGCATATATTTACTTACCGGCTGCTACAAAAGTCTCAGCTGTGTAAAATCCAATACCATTAATTCCAACAGATTGTTGGCACACCATTAATCCCACCCCAATCTAAAGTCATCACAAACAGTTAGAAATCTTTGAGTAAATATACAAAAATTGGTATGTATGAACATTATGCCACTTACCACTACAGATCGCACGTGTTTGCTTTGGAACAAATCCAGAAGCTTGGTTTTAGGAAGGCTTTGGAGAGTTTCAATATAATCCTATAAGAAAAATGAGTTGAGAAAAGTGAGCTCAGATGATCAAGCATATCAACTTGATTAAGAAACATTTTAACCATGTTCAATAAGTTAATGATTGGAGCTAAGAAAGTACAAGAATTTCTTCAGCTTCTTGAGAAGTATCAACATTTTTTCCCCGAAGTCTCCTTAATGCTCCTTGAAATTCTTTTTCATGACCAACTTTCGCCTGAAAAAATATATATACTTTTTATTATTAATCTACAATTTTGCATCACTCTCTTTAAGATTGTACTAATGTATCTCAATGCTTACCAGCCATCTAGGGGACTCAGGGATAAACCACAAACCAATCAGCAAGCAAATGCATGGAACAAGTCCTTCAATTTTCAAACCAAACCCTTCAAGTTAGACCCTTTTTCTTCACAACAGTCCTTATGCAGAAAATTAAACTTTAAAGCTAATGGTATTAATTATGGTTTACCTGCTAGAGCTAGTTGTCTCCAAGTTATGACACTTCCTATTAAGAATGAGACTGAAGCTCCAATAACAATCATAAGCTGCAATACAATTGCAGTTAAGACCAAAATTCACTCCAATGGTGTGCTTCAACATTTTAATCAAACAAGTAATATGATCATTCTTAATGTTTTCCCACCTGATTTGTTGTTGCAAGTCCACCTCGAAGATTCTTTGGTGCTATTTCAGCTATATATATAGGAACCTGTTCCATTTTGTTAACATAAGATATAGCTTTCTATCAAAGCTTCTAATTAGGAAAAGAAAAATATTGATCAATATTATAATATACTATAGTTAATTACCACATATGAGATAACTCCAATTCCATATCCTGTGAAAAATCTTCCAAAGTCGAGTGAGTAAGGATCCTGAAGCAGACAAAATAACAAATTGAAGCTCATTTCAAATTTGATAACATTTTTGTTAGGAGATGAATTTACATATTGCATGAGATGCATACCTTTGAGAAGAAGAGGGCTAACCATCCTGTTATGCAAAATGCTGTTGACATTCTCATTGCCTGTTTCCCATGAGAACCAATGATTGTTTATCAAAATTTAAAGTCCCTTATAAACTGCATAAACTTATTTAGAATTTAGATTTCACATACCCCTTTCCGTCCAATGAAATCGGTAATCCGGCCACTTGTTACAGCCCCAAGCATTGCACCAATGGTTACTAAAGAACCAAACATGGAAAACTGCCATCCCCACGAAACAGAATTAGTTTTTCTAATATTTCAAAGTTCAAACAGCATCATATAAGTGTCAATGAAAGAAGAGAAGATTATAGTACCAACCTGAGCAAGGGATAGATTAAGATCTTCCCTGATAGCTGCTTGAGTAGGTGCTGTATATCCCACCTGCCAAAATAATCACTTAAACATAACAACACATGTTCCTGTTTTGTACATCCATCTATTAGTGTTATTTCTTAAATATATATATATTATGTATACTCACACAAGTTCCAAATGAAAAAGAACCACAGACAGCAACAAATGTGCTGAGCAGAACCATTCCAATGGATCCATGTTCCACCATTGTTGTATTAGATTCAATATCTTTGCAGGAAACATCCTTCTTCCCTTGCTCAATGAAGGGCTCTTGCAAATCCTGAAGCCCATTATTATTATTATTATTGTTGTTGTTGTTGTCATGTCCACTCTCCACATCACTGTGCTGCTCAATTGCCATTTTCTTCAAGTAGCAATATGGTTCAAACTTACAGAAGAAAATGGAATAACCACCCCAGTGATTGAGAGCAATGCAGTGATGCTAAGAGAGGACATGCAAGAAAAAAAGGGCATGTGTTGGATACTATATATAGTACTCTATGTACCAACGACATCATTGTCAATCACTACAAGATATTTAGTCTTTTTGTTTGATTCAAAGTTTTCTAACATGTGGAAGGAAGCTGTCATTGACGTGGTGATTCTTTTGAAAAATGTGTTAAAACAGAAGTATATGTTTACATAATGAAGAAAAAAATATCTCTATAAAAAAACTAATTTTTCCATTACCGCCTTATCTATTAGAGCAGAATGGTATTGACCTCTGAGCATAGATAGAGCAGCAAGTCATGTGAAGCTTGTGGTGAGTAGCATTATTGGTGTTGGTTTATTCATATGATCTTACGTGGTTCTTAGTAGGATGGATCGGCAACATTTGAATATGTTTGTTATAGGAGGGTGCAAGCTGTTGGATAAAGAGGTATGATTGTATATTTGTTTCCACGGTTTTGGCTCAATCATTGCCACAAGTCCATGCCAATACGCGCCATTGCGATTGATTTTATGAAAACAATAATATTCCTAATTAAACTAGATTCGGCATCTTCTTAAACAAATAGTAATTTATTAATTAAAAATTATTAAAAACAAGAGAGCAATATGAAAAATGTATTATTGAGTGAGTTTGTAAAGATACAATGTATATAGATGTTAGAAGAATTAAAGTAATAAAAGCACAAACTTCTATAATAAATATACAGATATACTATATAAATATAAGTGATACTAACTGATCCTAATTGATCCTAATTAATCCCAATTATACTCTAACATTCTCCTGCAAACTCAAGTGGAAGCTAAAGATATTATCTTGAGTTTGGATGATAGAATTTGAAAACGAGTAGGATGATGAGTATTCGTGAAAATATTTGCAGTCTGATCCAGAATTCCAACCGCTATGAGGCGAACAGCATCAATAAAGAAATGTTGATGAACAAAGTGACAATCAATCTCAATGTATTTGGTGCGTTTATGAAAAACATCATTATGAACAATCTGAATAGCACTGTGGTTGTCACAAAAAATATCAGTCGGAACGACTGAGAAGCACCCAAGTCTTCGAGAAGCCAACGAATCGAGACAACTTCAGCAGTGGTGTCAGCGAGAGCACGGTATTCAACTTTTGTGTTTGAACGAGCAGTGAACGTTTGCTTCTTGGCTCGCCAGGAAATGAGAGAGTCACCAAGAAACAAACAATAACCAGTAGTAGAATAACGATCAGTGGGATCACCAGCCCAATCAGCATCTGAGTACGCTTGAAGGGATAAAGATGAATGGGAAGAAAAATAAAGTCCATGAAACAAAGTGCCTTTGATGTAGCAAAGAATGCGAAGAATGACCGCATAATGAGTAGTACGAGGAGCCGACAACAACTAGCTAAGAACATGAACTGGATAGGCGATATCTGGGTGTGTGATAGTCAAGTAGACGAGACCTCCAACTAACTATCGATAAAGAGTAGGATTATCCAAAACAGTGTCATCCATAGGGGTAAATCGAACATTAGGCTCAAGGAGAGTAGACTCAGTGCGACTATCTGTAATCCCGGCGTGAGCAAGAAGATCCGAAGCATACTTAGCTTGAGAGAGATAGATATCGTCATCTGTGGATATGACCTCGAGACTAAGAAATAACTCAGAGAATCAAGATCTTTCATCTCAAAAGAATGATGAAGGGAAGCTTTGAGATCAGAGATACCATCAACATCATCTCCAGTAATGATCATGTCATCAACATACAAAAGCAGAAGAATAACTCCACGTTCACTTTTACAAATAAAGAGAAAATTCATGAGGATTGCAAGTGAAACCGAGATTGCATATAGTGGTGCTGAACTTGTCAAATCATTAACGAGGAGCTTGCTTAAGACCACAAAGTGCCTTGCGAAGGAGACAAACTTTGCAAGAAGGACAAGAATAACCTGGAGGTAGTTTGATATAGACCTTCTTTTTCAAATTTTCATTAAGAAATGCATTCTTCACGTCCATCTGATTGAGAGAGTATTTTTTTACCGCAGCAATGGCAAGGAAAGCTCGAATAGATGTGAGACGAATAACATGAGCAAAAGTCTTTTCATAATCAGTATTGTACTCTTGTATACCACCTTGAGCAACTAATCGTGCCTTATAACAGTCAATAGAACCATCAAAAAGAGTCTTGATCTTGTGTACCCATCTACTACCCATAACTTTTTTATCAGAAAGAGGATCAACCAAATTTCAAGTGTGTACTTTTTCAAGTGTCTGGATTTCTTCTTGCATTGCTTGCTATCAATTTAACTTTGTGGAGGCTTCTCTGAATGACTTAGGTTCATGTTGATGAAAATAGTAGAAAAATAATGATAATAAAGAAGATGAAGAGGTGGATTTCTTATCTTAGAAGAACAAGTAAAAGGAGGAGGCATAACAGTAGGAGTAGGATCATTATCAAGTCTGGAATCATCCGGGGATGAAGAAAGCAGAAGAGTAAAATGCTATAAAGGTTTACTCGAGATAAAACCTATAGAATCATCCCTAGAAAAATGATCAACATTAGGGTTAGTAAAAAAGGGTGACTGAGTAGGAGGAATGGATTCAAATGAGGAGAATCGAGAAAACATATGATGCTCCCATAATACAACATGACGAGATATATGAATATATCTAGAGAGAGGATTCCAACAACGATAACCCTTGTGTTCAGTGCCATAACCAAGAAAACAACACATGTGAGTTCGAGGTTCAAGTTTACTATGTTCATGAGTTTGAAGAAGAACAAAACAGACACAACCAAAAACTCGAAGAGAACTGTAATTTAGAGAAGTATGACAAAGACGCTCAAGGGGAGTAATGTTATTAAGTATAGAAGAAGGAAGTCTATTGATAACATGAACAGCAGTAAGAACAACTTCACCCCAAGTACGCTTAGGACATGAAGAAGAAAGAAGCATTGCACGAACAAAGTCAAGAATATGACGGTATTTGCGTTCAGCTCGTCCATTTTATTGAGACGTACCAGGGCAAGAAAACTCAAACAAAGTATCATGTTCTGCAAAAAAAGTTAAAAAGTTTAGAATCACGGTATTCCATAGCATTATCGCGTCGAAAAACTTTAATGACCTTAAACAACTGAGTTTTAATCATAGTGGTAAAGTTAATATATACAATTGTTATCCTACCATAGAACACTTGATAGTGCCACAATTTGTACAAATAGGTGCCCTTCTATTTATACAATTGTGATCTTACCATAGAACACTTGCTCCATATTACACAGAATCAACCTAGGCTCTGATACCACTTTGTCACGATCCGAAATGAGTCATGACCGGTGCTCAGGAAAATAATCCTATAGCAAGCCTAACATACTCAAATATAAGTTGAATAAGCAAATTACAAATATTTTACAAGTTCTAAAATAAATAGCTATATATTTTTAACAAAAAATTAAAATAACTAAGAATGGTTGGATCCTGCCTGTGACATATGGAGCATATACTTCAAGGAATGCGACAAAAAAATAGGTACTCATTACACGTTAGGCTAGCAACACCCCTGCTAGTTGGAATCTGAGTTAGATGCATCTAAGTTAACGTCATAACCGCCGTTAACTACGATTTTCTAATACGAGCCTCCCAAACCAATTCAAAACATATAGTTTTAAATACAATAAAAATTTAATCTTTCAAATTATAAAGTATCGAATCGAATAAATCAAATCAGATAATATATTCTCATTGGCAATCTTTTTTAATCATACTTTCTCAATCATAAGAACATATTTCATAATTTCAAAGTGAGTGCCAACAAATACTTCAATGCTTCAAAAATATATATTCGAATAAAAATTAAATATTCTAAAATAATATAAAGCTTTATCAAATATATATAGTCTTATATAAAATTTCTAAGATATGAACTTCATAAAATAATTATTCAACTATAATAAATCAATTATTTTAATCAAATCAAAATTGTTCAATAATAATTTTATAAATATAATTAAAAATTCAAAATAGTATAAACAAGAAGTTAATGGTTATAAATGTAAAACCTACTAACAACTTGGTCTCAAATGACCGAAGAGACCGAACCCGAAGTGCCAAATTTAAATGGCGAGAAAGGCTGGAATAGAATGGGACGAAAGAGCGTAGAATTCGGACTGAGCCAGTAACAGCAGCTTCAATTCTCACACCAGCAACAACTCTAAAGACATCATCACAGATGTATCTCAACAACAACAGTAGCATTGCTACCACTTCTCGCTCGTAACAAACAACAGCAAAAACAAATTAATCAAGACAGCTCGAAAAATGGAGTGAGAGCGTAAGGTAGATAAAAGCGGAACAAAATAGAAAGAGATGTCAAGCACAAGCAGAATGGGTTTTGTTTTACCAAGGTAAAGGAAGAGTAGTGGTGGCTCTTGGAAACAATTTCCACAACTGACTCCGACAACAACATTTATGGCCCAAGAGGCTCCAACAAACAATGGAAAATCAAAAGTAGAAGCAGAACATACCCTTCTCTAGTGGCCTCCTCCACCTGCGACGGAGGCAACCACAATGACAGTGGAAGAACTTAAGATCGGCTCTGTCTCGCGGTGTGGTGGAAGGTAGCAGTATCTCGGTAGTTCAGCTATCTGGGACCAAGCACTCTTTCTTTTCTGGTAATATATATAAAGTAGGTGTCGGGTTTGTTAAGCTTCAGCAGAGCTCCCCTTTCTCTCTCCCGTTCGCACGCCCGCTTCTCTGCCCTGTTGGCGATGACGATGGCCTAAACTGGGACGACGACGGTCTCAATCAACAGCAGTGGCGGTGACGGGACTCCCTCCTTCTTCTTCCCCGTCGTGGCTCTCCTCTTTCTCCATGGAAGTTCTGCGACCTCACCGTCTCTCATCTCTCGTGTGTTTCTTCATTTTTCTCTGCGACAGTGATGGCGGCACCCAGCTCCGCCGACATCGTCTCTTCCCTCTTCTCCCTCTCTTCTTCCTTTCTTCTCCACTCGCTCGCTCTCTGATTCCTGTCTCTCCTCTCTTTCTCTTTTTCTTTGTCCTGTCTCTGAGTCTGAATATATGTATTTTACTGAAATTATGGTAGAATTAGGGATTTTAGGATTGGGTTTGGGAAAAGTGGGGTAAAGGTGGTTTAGGAATTTTATAAAAATTTGAGGGTAAAATAGTAATTGAAAACTAAATATATTCATTATTTAGTTTTCAAAACTCAGATGTTACAAAATATGAGGTAGCTCATGGCGATTAGTCATCAAATAAACCCAAGTAAAGCATGAATAATCATTAATGAAAATGACAAAGTATCGAGCTCCTCCAATAGAAACAGTGAGAGTAGGGTCCCAAACATCAGAGTGGATGAGATCAAAAGAAGAGCAAGCCAGAGATGAATTATTGTAAAATGATCAAACAGGTTGTTTGGCAGTTTGACAAGAAATGCAATCAAAAGACTCATTATTAACCTGACCAAAATACCTTGAGACACAAGAGGACGTAATTTTTCTAAAGAGCTGTGGACAAGACAGTAATGTCACAAGTGAAGGGTAGATGGAAAAGAAGCAGCACAGAGATTTGACATAGAAGATTCTCGATTTCAAACAACCTTCCGACCTTACGTCCAGTCTTGATGATTTGTCTCATCTAACAATCCTGTATACGACAATCAGAAATAGAAAAATTAACATCAAAATCAAGATCAACAAGTTGACCAACAGAAATAAGATTAAAGTTTAATTTTGGAATATAATAAGTATCAGGGAATTAAGAGTTGACTAGAAAATAGAACCGACCCTTGTATGTCGCGTGTAAGAGAGAACCATCAGCGGTATTGACAGAAGGTGCATTTGTACTGGTAGACAAAGACGAAAAAAGATGACACAAAAAAAACACGTGATTAAAGCAATTGGAATCAAAATACCATTTAGAATTACCTGGAGGAGTAAAAAAAGCAGCAAGAGTATTACCAGAAAGGGAGAGAATATGCTTAAGAAGAGACGCAATATCAGATAGAGAGATAGGAGACGGGTTGAGAGGAGCAGAGGTGGTAGTTTCAGTAGTAGCAGCAACAGCAAAAGCAGACACATTCTTGGAAAAATTGGGACGAGAATGATACTTGAGGTGATCAGGACATGGTGGACGAGCAAGATAGGTAGTAATCAAATGTCCTGAGAGCTTGTAGTAATGGCAGAACAATTGTTGACAATTGTAACTAATGTGACCTTTCTGTTGACATTTGCGACATTCAACAGAAGGACAGTTTGAAAAGAGGTGCCCAGAACGGTTACAGTTTCGATAGAAATTTACCCTTTCTGTCTGTGGTAGCAAAAATATCTAATTTTTCTATAATATTAGATATAAAGATCAAAGAGAATAGAGAAAAATATAAATTTAGGGCCGAAAATGAAAAAATGGACGGCAGAATTAAAAAGAGCTCACAAAAAAATCTTAAGGGGGTCTCACTATCTGCCACATCAGTCGCCACGTCAGATGCCACATCAGCAGAGAATGCCACGTAGCAACGCGTGATAGGAGAAGGAAAATGCGTCAACACTGATGGGGATAGGGAGGTGGAACGCGGGTCGAGATCCAGAAGAACGCGGGCGGAAGCGGGTCCTGGGTCGTTTATGGCTGACACATGGCACTCTGTGATGCCGTTGATCCTGGGCGTGGATCCAACAGTGTTGGAAGCGTCTGGAGGGAGGAGAATCTGAAGCAGAAACTGATCTTCAGGTGGCGCGTGAGGGCGCGTCCGGTGGCGATTTTGGATGCGTTGGAATCGCAACGACGAGATGAACACGGTGGTAACGGCGGTGACGAACTAAAGCATTGGATAAGGATTGAAAAACGAGGTCAAAGAACACTGCGGTAGGGGTGTGCATGCCCGGCCTGACCCGAAGACCCGGTCCAGTCCCGAACACTTTAGGGGCTAATTTGGTGTGATTTCACCGGGTCTGAGGCCGGGTATGTGTCTCAAAAATAGACCCGGTCATCATACACAATTAATATTTTATGTTATTAGTGATGGATGATGGCTATTCTTTTGTGACATTTAAGTATTGTAAATCTTAATATTTTGTGTTATTAGTTATTATAAGACTATAAGTTAATGTTTTATGTTTAAAATGCATAAGATTTTAGACTAATGCATAATATTGTATTATTTGTATTGATTTAAATATTTGGTGTTATTAGACAATATTAGTATTGATTATGGTTATACTTTAATTTTAGAGAAGAGTTGGTTCTTGTTGTATTTTTCTAAGTGAATTTTACTATGTCAAATAATGGTTGGAGTCTTGGAAATTTGGATATTTTCACATGCTAGCTTATAAGAAGGTATAAAGGTAATGTAATGTTAACGGTCCGGTTTTTATTCGATATAATTGTGACCCGAAAGTGTATATATTTCATTGGGTCTAGGGCCGGGTTCGGGTCTAATAAATAGGCCCAGTATATATTTCGGATCGGGTCTGAGTCACATCAAACTCGGTTTCACCCGACCCATGCACACCCCTAACTGCCGGAAGAGAAAAACAAAGAGGCTATGAACAAATTTTCATGAAAAAAAAAACCTATGCTCTTGATACCATGTTAGAAACAAAAGAATAATCTGAAGAGTGTATTATTGAGTGAGTATGCAAAGGTACAATGTACAAATGTATATATAGGTGTTAGAAGAATCAAAACAATAAAAACATAAAATCCTACAATAAATACACATATATGCTATATAAATATAAATGATACTAACTGATCCTAATTATACTCTAACAAAAATAAATTTAATTATTCTATTTATCTTTATAATTTCACAACACGTATAATTAAATTTATATATTTTTTAAATTGAGTTTCTATATTACTTTTATTTTTGTACCGACATTCTTTTCATATTGAAAATATTAAAATNATATTTTTTATATTAATAAAAATATAATAAAAATTTAATTAAAAAATTATAAAAATTTAATTATAAATTTAATAAAATTATAAAGACCAATAAAATAATTAAACTTTAAAAATATTATAAGTTGAAGAAGTATATATTTTGGTCCTCTAATTTATCTATGTCGTGTGAAGTACTTGGTACACTTTTTTGTTTCTACTACGAGAGTTGAAACCAAATTAGAATTGAACAAGCAGAACTCTTTATGATAAATGGCATGATGGTTGTATTATATTTTTGTTCTTGTGATGGTTGTATTATATACTCCTAAGGTTGCTGTAAGTTATGGTTAATATGTGTTGGTCTTGTCATTTTTTTTAAACAACGGGCTGAGAAAGAGAGAACTAAATATAAACTACTCTAAGGACTACGGAGAATAACACATTAGTTAGTACTTTTTTTTGTCGCAAATTATGTCAGGTAAAATTCGAACTCAAGACCTCTGAAAAAAAAAGGGACCAATGACATCGAGCTACATCTCATTGGCTCATTAGTTAGTACTCACCAGAAATTCTTTTTTATGATTATTGTCGTAAGGCCCAGGTTTCAAAATTTGACTGGACTGGTCTCAACTTAAAACAAAGTCCAATAAGAATTTATTACAAAAAAATGTATTTTTCTAACTTTTTGTAGTATTAAACTATTAATTTTCTCAGCCAATACTTTTCCGATTGTGCCCCCTGTGCTTTTGCAATAGGTTGGGGTTAGGGTTTAGCTCCCATTATATTTCTTGGTAGTTATTTTTCCAAGGAGGGTTTATCTACCTCTCGTAATTGTTGGGTGATATCGAGAGAGAGAGAGAGAGAGAGAGAGCCTGTGCGTCGAAGAATGGCGAGGTACCGAAGCCGGAGCAGAAGCTACAGCCCTCGCCGCCGGAGCAGAACACCGCCGCGCGAACGCAAGCGCTACGACGACGATCGCTACGGCGACAGCAGGTCCTACAGGGATCGCCGCTCTCCACTCCCTTCTGGCCTTCTTGTTCGTAATCTCCCCCTTGATGCTAGGTATCTCCTTTTCTCGCTTTTTTGTTTGTCGCGAGGCTTTGGCTTTCATTTTTTTCGTTTATTGTGTATTTGTTACGTTTTATCGAGCCAATTGTTTACCACAATCGAATTGAAATGTGTTCTTTTATGTAAACTGTACAGGCCTGAAGATCTTAGGGGTCCATTTGAGCGCTTTGGACCTGTGAAGGATGTTTATCTTCCTAAGAATTATTACACTGGGTACGTCTGCTTTTTCGTATCGTAATGTTATTAATACAGAGTCGTTGGATTTTGCTTATGCCGTTTTGTTTATCTTTTTGCACTGTTTGCTTTGAGATGATTATTATGTTGGTCTGGATTGCTCAGCCTTAAATCCATGCATTTCTTATCTTAAATTTTGGGGTTCTGTTATTAATATTTATAATTGGGATATTTGTTTTCATACCATTGCGATTTTGTTGAATGGAACATGCAGTGAGCCTCGGGGATTTGGGTTTGTGAAGTATCGATATGGTGAAGATGCAGCTGAGGCAAAGCAACAGCTTAATCATACCACCATTGGTGGGCGTGAAATAAGAATTGTGTTTGCCGAGGAAAACCGGAAAACCCCTCAGGAGATGCGTGTCATTTCTCGTGGAAGGTGAGATCACAGTTTGATTTACTTGCTGCCTTTCTGGTTTTTGCTAATATGTTTCTCTTCTGTGCTGATCTTGTTAATGTCTAATTTTCGATTTGCATTTGGTTTGCTTTATATTACATAAGTGGTCGACAAGGAGGTAGCAGGAGGAGGAATCGGTCAAGGTCCCCAAGACACCGATATAGATGTTAGTTCAACCACTCACTTTTGCTTCTTAATCAGTTTCCAAATGCAAATGATACTCTCTCTCCCATTTTATCATTGGGTTTAAACTTTCTATTGAAAAATATTTGTCTTAAGTTGTAATATTTTTGTTTGTGTTGGCAGCTTATTCTCGGTCTCCAACACCAGCTCGAGATTATTCAAGGTGTGTGTTTTACACAGTAGTATTGTGTGTGACAACTTCATTGGCCAGTTAATATGTTATAGTTTGCATTGCCCAAATTTTTGCCATATCATATTCTCTGGGGTAATATCTTTGGATCATCCTTATTTTCTCAGTAATGATGGGAAGTCTACATTTCAAGCTGTTAACATTATATGTAACAATTTGATCTCAGAAGATAACTTTATTTTTCTAAGTGGTGAGTGTTTTTATTTTAGCTTCAGTATGACTGGTTTCTGATCTTTCATATGAACGTCACAAGTGAATGCTGTATTTGTGAGATTTTTGGTTGGAGATCATTATGATCGAAGTTTGCTTGCCGGAGTTATTGGTGGTGAAAGCAAATATTACCCTGTTTGTTTTGTTTCTTAACTTTGTTATCAGACTTATATTTTGCTAGTATGTTTATGCTGGAAGACATTTGTAGTGGCAAGCTGGTTTATGGGTACCAATGTTACTGTTCCTAGCTCAATAAGAGTATAACTTGCAGGTTGACTTCTCAGTATTAGAATCTGCCAATCCTTTGACCGTGTCACTTTGTTGACCCTCCTTTAATGTGCATAGCATAAGTGGATATTGAATGATATCTGCTTATGGTCTTCTTTATGCAGATAATAAAGTGTATTGGATCCAGACTTTAAAGATGGGTTAATAAAGATTAACGAGTAAAGAGGCTTAAAGTGATGTGCAACTTGCTCATGCTTCTATCAAAGATTCTTCATATGAAATATCACATATCAAATTTCCCTTATTCTGCCAGTTGCTGGACTTTCCCTCTTTTTGGCATTTGGTTTCTAGCTTGAAGAATGGTTCAAATAAGTACATCTTTTGTTTTCCTTATATAAATTATCTGTAACAAAGATTATATTTAGTTTAATATCTTGTTTTGCGTATACTATCCAGTTAAGAAAGAATATAAAGCTTATATTTGGCCAAAGAAAATCATCCACAAAGAATGGAAGCCAAAGTTTATACGAGTAGAGATATGATGACAATTGTGCAAGAAAGATAGTTGTGGTTTTAGAAAGTTGGGACAAAGAGCTATGAAGTTACAAGATGCTGGTCTTGCAGTGCATCATTCATAACTGTCTGTGTGGATCCGAGTGTCATGTATTTGTCCAGAAACTATTGAAAGGTACAGGTAAAGGTCATATTTTGGCTAATTAGATTTAGAAGGAGAAGTAAGTATTGGTTTTCGTCTGAAAACAAAAACTAGTTTTGGTTTAGTGTTGTGGTAAATGTGGTTAATCATCTTGTAGGTAGGGTTGTAATTTCCTGTACAGTTTGCTGTAGTTTTAAATATCCATATCCCTCTTGGTTTATGAAATGACCATGGATGTTGTTTGTTGTAGTTCTATTTCTTGATATGTGTAGGATGTATGATTTTGGTGAGATAGCCATATTATTATTAACTTCTTTAACTAGGATTTCTTGATGTTGATGTAGGAGTGGCAGGGGCAAGGGCAGGGATAGGGAAGATTACTATTCTCCTGACCGATCAAGATCTTATTCTAGGTCACGCTCTCCTAGTGATGGCAAGGACTATAGGAGGTCTCCACATCCCAGGTCTCGTTCTCCTAGTGATGCGAAGGACTATCGGAGATCTCACTCTCCTAGTGATGGGAAGGGCTACAGGAGGTCCCCACATCCCAGGTCTCCCTCTCCTAGAGCTGAGAAGGATTACAGGAGGTCTCCGAGTCCCAGGGAGAATGGTCGGAGTCCTAATGAGAAGAGGGCTCGCACACCTAGCAGATCAAAGAGTCCTAGGCGTAATGGCCGCAGTCCTTCTAGATCTGGTTCACAATCTTACAGGTACGAGCCCAATGCTTCAAAATGTTTTCAATTCTGGTCATGGCAAATTTCTGTCAATATGAAGTATTATTACATTCTCTGAGAATCTTGTGGAGGCAGATGGAATTCTAAACTAATCTGGTAGCGGAAGTACAAATCTGAAACAACTGAATAAACTAATGGTCTCATTAGTATGGCGAAATACTGATCTTGAGCTTATTGTTATGGAAAAATTGCGGTCTATATTTAGTGTTAAGCTTAGATTCTTATGTTCGTAACTACTTTCTTCTATGTCATGTCGCATGGGGATTTCATCTGCTGATGCTGTAGGTGTATATTTTATTCATAAGTGACCTTTATATAATTTCTTGAATTTGATTTTTTTTTTTTTTGCAGTCCACGCTGATTAGCCATCAAGATGTGTTTTTGGAGGAGTGGGGGTTAATTCAATTGGGTCATGTTTGTGGCTGCGTACTGTACCTACATGTTGGAATCGATATTGTTAATATTAGTCTGTAGGCGACAACACGTTTAAATGTGAAGTATACTTGATGCTTATCATTCTGGAGTACTATTTCATCTGTGGCCCTTATATTGTTCATTAGCTATTTCTGAGTTAGCTGAAAACTTGTTACTTTACGTATTATCTGGCTTGTGAAATGAGATCACTCGTATTTTCGTTGCATTTGTTCCGCTCATGGGAATATCATGTAACTTACCATTTCGCAGTTGGCCAATAAAAACTAAAACAATTCAACATCCAATCCGGTTTCTATCACTCTCAAGACTATGCAGTTGACAATGGAAAAGTTATAAAATCGTTATTAACCGTCATTCATACTTCTCAATAAAACGTTATTATAGATAAGAGTGCCAAACTTATTTTAGGTTAATAATGCTAGTATATCTCATGGCCAAAATAGTTAGCGTCTTCGTTGTCATTTTTATTTTTGTTAGATATTGTATTCTCCTGAAGGTAATGAATGAAACAGTGGATTGGTATTTATTCAAACTAAAAAACTATCATGGCCACTCACGTCTTGTCAGGATGTATGAAAATATGAAATAATATATGTCACGCGCTTAGACTTGTTGGCTTATATATAGGTTAAGTACTATGATTAGTTGAACAAAAACCTAATTTAGTAACCACATGCCACTTACAAAATATTGAAAAAGTCTAAGGAACTAATTATATCATGAGCTAACTCAAGTCAATTTTTTGTATTTTTAGTTTTAAAATTCAAAAAATTAGAAGTATCAAAATTCGAAAAATTAGAAGTATTGGAAAGTTACTTTTTCTTTTTTATAACAGACCTCCTATTTTAAAACTAGTTGACTGTAGTTAGCTATACTCCTAATTGGTTATAGGTTTCCTCTATTAACAGAACGAGTGGAGCCAACTTTGTATGGGCAAGATAAGTTGCTAGCAAAACTTGTCTAAAAGTTGAATCAGCTTCCTAAAAGTAGGGTCGGTAGTGCGCCTCGCCCTTTGGCCTTAACTGATTTGATACACATAGTAAAGTTGGTTGATAATTAATTTATAGGACTTGTTAATGACTATCTTTGAGAGTATTATTTAAGAAGTATCTATATTTTTTTTGTTTCCTTTTCTCCCTTTTGAGTCAAACACTTGCTTTGGCTAGTTCGCTTAGAAAATAAAAAACCAACCAGTTATCATTTTCATCCGTACATGTGGTCAATTTTATTCAACGTTCTGTTGACTTATCGCGTTGTAAGTAACAGAGGGGAAATGATAGTTATTTGAACAATATTCTTCTTCCCGTCGTAGTGCTGCCAAGGAAAAATAATAAATAAAACATGAAAGAGGTTTATAATTTAATTAATATAATTTTGTTAATTAGAAAGGTGGAAGAGAAGGCTAAAAAAATATTGTGAAGACCCGAAAGATGATTAATTTGTTTTAAACAATACATATTTTATACACAAATACATAAAAGTAATCAAACGTTAGAAGAAACAATGCACATATTAACCAATTTGGATTGGTAGAATGGTCAATTCACTCGTCTTTTTATATAAGTATGGCGAGTTTGAATCCTACTTTGTATGCAGCAACTTTCTTTGCATTTTGAGTTTCACTTTCGGTTATTATCGATGAAAAAGAACAAAAAACAAGTCCGTCCAGCAGCATAGCATAGCATACATTTATCTGAAAGAATCTATCCGTTCGTGATTTCCTCTTACGTGGCCCAATGGCATCCCTCTTTTCTTGACCAAAACACAACACCCTTTCATGAAATGAATGAACCTGTCTTGTTAGAATCGCTTCCACCTTCCACTTTGTACTTCAAAACACTTCCCTCCTTCTCTCTTTCTCTCTCTATCAATTCTCAACCACACACTTTCTTATATTATTATTATATTACAACTTACTATTACTATCAGCATTGTTGTATTCAATGCCATCATCCATCCACCATCACCACCATCACTCACAATCTGTTGTTATTGTTGGTGTTAGTGCCATCTGATTGACATTTCCCATTTACTCACAAACACTCTCTCTTTCTCTGCTATAAAAGGGTCTCTCTTTCTTGTACTTCCTCTCCATTTTCTTGGTACTTCTCTCTGAGTTTCTTCTGTTTTCTACCTACAACTTCATGGATCTCTGTGCATTCTCATATTCTGCATTTGTGAGCCCTGCAACTGCAACTGCTTCTGATCCTCGGAGATCAAGTTCTCTTGCTTCTCACTCTCAATGGGGTCTGGATCTGCTTAATCAATCGCAGCACAGGTTCAACCAGGTTAACAAATGATTCATACTTCATTCTCAGATAACTCACTACAATCTACTCTCATTGCATGTATGAAGGAATACCCATTAGTGCTTTGCCTGCAAAGATTCTAGCTTTAGTTCAATACTAGCTTATTTGCCTTCTTTTGTTTGCCCAATTTCACATGTTTATTTTGAAGTCTCAAAATTTAGATGGCACTTGCTGATGATAGAAATGGGTATCTTAAAGCGTTTCTGAAATCTGAATGGATATAAATGAATAGGTGAAGAAAAAATCAAGTGGGGTATATGCATCCCTATCAGAGAGGGGAGAGTATTATGCTCAAAGACCGCCAACTCCGCTGTTGGACACCATAAACTATCCAATTCATATGAAAAACCTCTCTACCAAGGTATGCTTATAGAAAGCAGGTAGCATATGCTCCTTGTTTTGTAGCCAAAAACAGAAAATTGTAGTCATGTCAAAATCTTGTTTATAACCTCAATATTGATTATGCAGGAGCTCAAGCAACTCGCCGATGAGCTACGTTCTGATGTAATTTTCAGTGTTTCAAAAACTGGGGGTCATCTAGGATCAAGTCTAGGTGTTGTCGAACTCACTGTTGCGCTCCATTATGTCTTCAATGCCCCTCAAGACAAGATATTGTGGGATGTTGGTCACCAGGTTGGTTTATCAATCTCTTTTGTGTTTTGCATTGTTTGTTTTGGGTGACGGGTTGTTCTGAATTGGACAATCTTGTATGGAATCCGCAGTCTTACCCACACAAAATACTCACCGGTCGGAGGGATAAGATGCACACCATGAGGCAGACAAATGGATTATCTGGATTTACAAAACGCTCCGAAAGTGAATATGATAGTTTTGGCACTGGTCACAGCTCAACAACTATTTCAGCTGGACTTGGTAATTCTTCCATCTATTGTCTAACTATGAACACAGCATGTTTCAAGCCATAGTTTTGACAAAAAGATGGTTTATAAATTAGAATATTGGATTGTGATTTGGCTTTAACTTTCAATAATTTGTTGGACAAACAGGAATGGCTGTTGGGAGAGATCTTAAGGGAAGAAAGAATAATGTAGTTGCCGTTATTGGTGATGGTGCCATGACAGCAGGGCAAGCTTATGAAGCCATGAACAATGCCGGATATCTCGATTCTGACATGATTGTTATTCTAAACGACAACAAACAGGTCTCTTTACCTACTGCTACACTTGATGGACCGATACCACCAGTAGGAGCTTTGAGCAGTGCTCTCAGTAGGTTGCAGTCGAACAGGCCTCTTAGAGAATTGAGAGAGGTTGCCAAGGTGAGTAATGCATTACATGAGTTTATAAGTAAGGAACTTGTGCTGCCACAAATTATTATTGAAACCGATAATATACGGAATGATATCTTTGCAGGGTGTTACTAAAAGCATTGGAGGCCCTATGCATGAATTGGCTGCAAAAGTTGATGAATATGCTCGTGGCATGATTGGTGGTTCCGGATCAACACTTTTTGAAGAGCTTGGACTCTACTACATTGGCCCTGTTGATGGTCATAACATAGATGATCTTGTTTCCATTCTCAATGAAGTTAAAAGTACTAAAACCACTGGTCCTGTTCTGATCCATGTTGTCACTGAGAAAGGCCGAGGATACCCATATGCAGAAAAAGCAGCAGACAAGTACCATGGTAAAAGAGGCCTTTCAAATTTCTTGAGTTCCATTAATGATCTATAAAATTAATCAAATTTTGGTAATTCAACCCTAGACTACACCACATATATATGAGCTATTATGTGGAACTATCACTTTGAAACACTGCCTGGGAATTAACAAGCATAATCAATGAACTAAAGTAAAATCTTTTAGTTTAGTACTTGCTTGCTATTTTCCTTGCCTGGTGTGATCCCATTTGATTTTGCAGGAGTTGCTAAGTTTGATCCAAAGACTGGAAAGCAATTCAAGGCTAATGCTAGTACCCAGTCTTACACAACATACTTTGCAGAGGCTTTGATTGCAGAAGCAGAAGCCGACAAAGACATTGTTGCAATCCATGCTGCAATGGGAGGTGGCACTGGCATGAATCTCTTCCTTCGTCGATTCCCATCAAGATGCTTTGATGTCGGGATAGCAGAACAGCATGCTGTTACATTTGCTGCAGGTCTAGCTTGTGAAGGTCTCAAGCCTTTCTGTGCAATTTACTCATCATTCATGCAGAGGGCTTATGACCAAGTAAGAATAATAACTCACTCGCTACATTCATTACTGTTTTACAATTTCTCTACGCTTTTATGATAATGATTGTACTGTGATTCTTTATTGTTCAATACATGATTAGTTTATGTAACCAGTGCTCAAAGGACATGTTCTGTGACACAGGTAGTGCATGATGTCGACTTGCAGAAGCTGCCTGTAAGATTTGCAATGGATAGAGCTGGATTAGTTGGTGCAGATGGCCCTACACATTGTGGTTCTTTTGATGTCACTTTTATGGCATGTCTTCCTAACATGGTGGTGATGGCTCCTTCTGATGAAGCAGAGCTTTTCCACATGGTTGCCACTGCAGCAGCCATTGATGATCGCCCTAGTTGTTTCCGATACCCAAGGGGAAACGGCATTGGTGTTGAACTACCACTAGGGAATAAGGGAATTCCTCTTGAGGTATATTAGAAACTTAGAATGGCCACATATTGAAACATGAAAATTTTGATACTTGAATTGGCCATTTTCATGGGTTTAATGCTGCCAAATAAAAAACCAAACATGTCTATTATTTTGTAGTTTCTAGGCATAGTGGAGCATCATGGCTTGCGCATAACTGTTGCTGATGCACGGTTCTGCAAGCCATTGGATCGTTCCCTCATTCGCAGCCTAGCAAAATCACACGAAGTTTTGATCACTGTCGAAGAAGGATCAATTGGAGGATTCGGGTCTCATGTTGTTCAGTTCATGGCCCTTGATGGTCTTCTAGATGGAAAATTGAAAGTAAAAATCCAAACAAGACTTGTCAACTTAAATTAGAACTAAAGCACTTTTTATATACATCTTTAAAAATATTATAAATCGCGAATAACTCATGTTTTTTGCGTAACAACTGTGCAGTGGAGGCCAATGGTTCTTCCGGATCGTTATATTGACCACGGATCGCCTGTTGATCAATTGTCTGAAGCTGGCCTTGCTCCAACTCAAATAGCAGCAACTGTGTTCAACATACTTGGACAGACAAGGGAGGCACTAGAGGTTATGTCATAAAAAGAGAAATATCAAGAGGGGTTAAATTTTCACTCCCCACAATATACACATGTTAACGATATAAATCACTTTGTGTAACACAAACAAGGTAATATTAGAATGTGAATTAATCACTTTGTGTAACACAAACAAGGTAATATTAGAATGTGAATTATGTAAATGTTAGTAACAATGTAGTTTATCGAATAGTAGTATCAGCTAGTTGCAACTTGCATGGAAGAAATAATGTTAATTTTTCAATGCTATTTGCTGAGGAAGTTGGTTCATGAAATGGCCAAATTTAAAATAGTTTTTCTTTTAGATTGTTTGTTACAAACTCAATCCAAAATTGGGAGAATCTACAAAAGTACCTTGTAGTTTATTTATCCCCTTAGAATAGCTATGAACCTAACATATATAAGACATCAACATAAAATGTAAAATATCAAATTATTCGTTTTGTTGATGCTTCATATTTCCTTACAGAGAAGAGAGAACAAGGAAATACTATGAGTACCTGTTAATTTATTTACATGGCATTTTTGCTTGACCTCTCTCTCATTCTTATCTTTCCTGATTTGCAAATTTGAGACCTCTGTATCTATCACTTATTTGATCATGTTAAAAACATTGATTACTATCACTTACCTAATCATGTTAAAAACATTCCTGATCATGTTAAAAACATTGATTACTAATAATTTATTGCTTAACTTTTACTTTGTACTTAACTATACTTTCCAAATTGTAGTGCTATCATCACTTGCAATTAGCAGAGTTTATTCTAATAACTTTTTATGAGTGAATTATCTGCCTCTTTTACTCAAGAAATAACTCCATAAACTTTGGTCACACATCAATCTTGGTCCAATTTGTGCTTTAGTCGCATGTGGATTGTGGAATAGGTGGAAATTAAAATAAAGATATTTAAAATTTAGTAGAAGTCCATGCAGAGTTGTTTTTATATAAAATTGATAGTTGAAAATCATTTAATAATAATTTAGTCAAATATATCAAAATATGTAACGATTTTTTATTATCAACTTGATAACTGAGTTTTCACCTTAAAATTTTCTTTATACAAAGATTAAGTTTAAATATTGACATGTTATATAATCAGTTCAATAGAAAAAATATTTGATTTATTTTTTATGAATAATTATCAATATTTATTTTCCCCTTCATTTTAATTTATTTTTCGATTGAACCTACTACGTTACATATCAATATTTAAACTTTTACTGTTATGAAAAGACAATTCCGAATATTTTTATATGAGGTTCTATTTATGATAGTGTAAAAAAACTCTACATAATTTATATAACAATAAAAATTACTAATTTCAAACACATTATTTAAAAGATTATCTAGAACATATAGATTTGATTAAAATACCGTGTAAAACAATTTACAAATTAATTATAGAATTTAATTTTGATACACAGTCAGTCAGTATAAAATAATTTTATAAGTGCATCTAATTATATATAGTCGCATCTGTAAATTATTGTTTACATTAACCAATCATCTAAAAAAATAGATGTGATTGCATAAATTGTGTAAAATACTTTATACTGCATCAAAATTAAACTCTTAAATATAGATAGTTCTTTAATTCAAAATTTGTTTTGTTCAGAAAGTAATAGATAAATTCTTAAAAGATTTATATCTCGAATAGATTACTTTTAAAAAAAAATACTAATAAAGTCTTTTATATGATAGTTGAACATGCTTACTTATGACTTTACTCATGTTTGTTTGCACTTGCTAGTTGACAAGTAATAAATGCATATGAGACGATAAGAAGAGCCACGCAGAAGCCAGAACATAGCATGGAACTAACTCTGTTATTTCCAAGACGCACTATGAATATGAATATGCGGAGGCACAACCACTTTCATATTGCTGACTTTGGTGCTATTCTACCCATTCAAGTTGGTACAAGCCACACGCCAATTAGTGCTCTCTGCATACGTAAATTAAATGCCAACAATTAGAAGAAAGTATGTAGACACCACATTAACAAATAAATATAAATAAACAAACAAATGAAGATGTCATCCTCCTTTCAAAACTTATCTATTAGGAAATTGTAATATCAAATGCATTTAATGCTTAAATCGGTGGGTTTCTGAATGGAGAATAGGACGACATTTTCTATAATTCAGCGTACCTGACACCATGAACCTTATCTTCAATTGGTTATTAATTAGCAATACCACAGCCACAACAATTCAAAGTTCTCACTCTATCAACTAATTAATAGAATAATCTAACAAACAATATATAATATAACCAAGAGAATAATGGACAACTGTCACTTTCCAAATATAGAAACAGATGTCAAATCGTTTTCTTACAACATAGCAAGCAAAATGTTCGAAAAAAAAAATAATTTTGATGCAATATACAGTAATTTATTAATTTTATACGCATTCAACTACATAATATCACATCATAAAAAATAATTATTTTTTATAATTGTTGCTTAAAAGAATAGATATAATTACACAACTATGTAAACTATTTTACACTAAAAAAAAAAAATTATCTACATACATATTATTTTTGTGGGGTTGTATGTAACTATTGCCATTAATTGGCTAATGACACTTAAAATTGTTTAAGAAAAAAGTAGAATCTATTTACAAGTAAAAAATAAAAAGAATAAGGAATAATAAAAGTAGTTTTCCTATGCATGAAGAGACTAATTAATTCTATCTCTACATTAGTGCACATGCATTAGGGTTTTCATCATTGAACATCATCAAAGTTTCAGTGCTAATGCCGCAATATTTTTCAAACACATAATAAGGTGGCACCAAAACAATGCTATCACGTTCATTATTGAATCCATCATTTGAATCCTCATCCCTGTTTTCCACAATCTCCACTTTCTTGCCACTCTTTTTCTTTATCTTCTTCAAAACTTTATTTGGATCAATGCGACCTGTTACCACCACACGGTGTTCGTTCATATCTGTCACGAACTTTTCCACTCCTATAACAAAATCAATGCCACACAGCATAATAATAATAATAATTATCATTATTATTAATTATTATTATTATTATTATTATTATTATTATTATTATTACAAAAATGAAGGAAAAAGAAAAGTGAAGATTAACTGATTAAGTACCTTTACACTTGGAAATGGCTTTTGCAACGGTTCTCTCACAAGCGTTACAATACATTGAGACTTTGTATTCTACGCTTATTACTGTGTCTGGCATAACTTTTTTGTTCTTTCCCATTGAATTCAAAAGTTGAAGAGTGAATGTACCAATGCATGCCGTGTAAAGAAAACTGAAAAGGATTCGAGAAAATATATATTTTGGCCAAGGGTTGTTTGATTCGTTAGAATGGCGTTAGGGCTAGTTATGACCGTTAGGTTGACTCGTGTTTTTTTTTTCTATTCCATAAAAGTTTGAGAAAAAAAAATTGAATTTGATTTTAAATAATTAAATAGAAAATATTAAGTAGAAACAATAAGAAGAAAAATTACATAAGATTGGTCTATTGGACATTTGAATGCTGTTGATCGAAAAAATATTTTTCGATAAGAGTGAATTGATTCGGAATAAGTCAGGTATGGTCTCTCGAAAAGAATTTCGTCATTTCTGTGCAGACGAGGGATTGGAGAAGACGAATTGGAAAGATTGGGGGAGGAGACGTAACGGCGTCGTTTTCGTCTCCAGGGACTTATATGTCCTGTTACGAAAAGTTCCATGCCACCTTGCCTCCGTTACGTGCCACCTCATCGCCACTTCTGTCAGCTCAGTCTTTTTCGTCCAGTGCAAACGGCTGCATTCAACGAAAGGACATAAATATCCACGTTTTTCAGGGGTCAGAAACTTTAATGTATTTTCTGTTATTTGAGAACGAAAATATCCAAAAAAAGATCAAAAACAAAAATATCCGTTACTCTAACTATTTTGATGGTTTAGCCAAAATTTGGAGTATGCTTTCAGTATTAGGGTTATAAAAATTACTAATTGAATTTTTTAAGTGCTCATTAGAAGATAAAAATTTAATGGGTTAATAGTCAAATTTATTTCTGAAAAAATCACTTATTTTTTTAAATTAATTCAAAAATAATTTTTTTAATCATATTAATCATTGAAAAATAAAAACGTAAGTTAAATTAGTCTTTCTGTTAGTTAGATGATGACGTGTCATATTAAGTGTCGCATTCCATGATAACATGGTAAGTTAATGTCATGTGTCACAAGATGATTGATTGACATGTCAAATCAGTGATACTTAATACGCCACATGTCACTTACATGTCAAAAAGTTATTTATAATCAAATTAGTCTTTATATAAATTTTTTATTTTTTCTTCATAATATTAAATTTTAAATATTTTTTAGTAGTACTAATTGTAATATTATTTTTTAGACCTTAATAAACAGAAAAAAAAGTTTAGGGGACCAACAATTTTATTAAATTTTGGTCAACATGTAACTAGTAAAAGAAAAGTGAGTAATCCTACATCATTAGATGAAATCTCACATAATTAAAAATATTATTGATGACTACAAATCACAAAAGTTGCTGGTCCCTAATACTCCTCTAAACAAAATTCTCTTTACATAAAATAATAAAAATAATCAAATTATTATAAGTTATTTTGTCATTTATATTTTAAAATTTTATATTTTCAAATTGTAATTTTTTATAGTACAATTTTTTTATTTAAATGAGTTTATTAAATTATAGTTGATTATATATTTAAAAATTTAATATTTTAAATTTTACTAAATGATATAGTAATTATTTTAAAATTTAAATTTTTTAAATTTTTTAAAATTATAATTTTATTATTGTTTAATTTATTAGATAGAACTCTATTAAAGTAGTGGCCTTTGAATGTTAACAATAATAAAATTAAACAATATAATTTAGTGAGTTCTACCAATATTGAAAGATCACTACTTTATTAATATTAAAAGGCCACTACTTTAATAAAATTAAATAATAACACAATTATAAAAATGTAAAATTTTAAAATATAAATGACAAAATAATTTTATAATAATTTAATTATTTTTATTATTTTATGTAAAGAGAATTTTATTTACTAAAATCTAAAAAATAATATTAAAGTTAGTACTATAAAAATTATTTTAAATTTAATATTATGGAAAAAAATAAAAAATTATATAAAAATTAATTTGATTAATTTTTAAAATTTTAGAGACAAAAATAACTTACATTTGAATTTTTAGGAACTATTTTTATTATAAATCATTTTTTTATGTAAAGTGATACATAGCGTGTTAGGTGTCAATGACCAGACACGTCAACTAATAATTTTATAACATGTAGCATTAATCTACCACGTCATTATGCCACGTGACACTTAATGTGACATGACATCATCTAACTAACGGAAGAACTAATTCGATTTATGTTTTATCTTTCAAAGACTAATATGACTAAAAAAATTATTTGAAAACTAATTTAAAAATAAGTGATCTTTCAAGAACGAATTTAACTATTAAGCCAAAATTTAATCCATTCCATTCCATTTAGATTGTGACAATTTAGCAATATGTCATTTTTACTCTGTACAAAAATAAATTTTCAGAATTTAAAATGTTCTTATCCCTTCCTCTTTCTAACATTATTGCCGAGTCACAGTATGAGTAGAATAGAACAAAAACTCTTATTTACACTGCACCTAAGAAATTTTTGTAAATCATGTATATATCGGTAAATTTATTAGAGGGATTATTCAAATCAACTACAATGGTGGAGATATTAATTTTAGATCGCCAACACCTTTTTTTTTTCTCTCTCTTATATTTAAATAAACGGCTCCCTATACATTTCCTTATAGTAAGCAATTTTTTTAACACAAAATAGTAGTCTTAGTATTCCCCTTTTTTCAATAAGATAACCAATTAACTTTGATATAAGTCATATAACTGTAGTAAAGAGAGGAACTATAAGTGGAAGAAATAATATCAACAACATTTACTATTTTATACCATTTTCCATGCACCGTTTATACTTGTACTTGCTTTAAGATTAAATTATGTTTTTTTTAAACATATTTTGTATGGAAAAAAAAAAAAAGAAAAACTAAAAGATCCTTCAATATCAAAATTAATTAACCATATGTGTCTCATTTCTAATTCAAGGAAGCACAACATCTTTGATATTTCAGCCATGTGGGGACATGAATTATTACCAGATACAAAAGCTGTAACCTTGTTTCTTATCTCAATCCAACTACTACCAGGCACTTTCCTCACCCCTTGATCCATCATTGCCCTCCTCACCCTCTCTGCTTCCTTCCACTGCCCACTAGCACAATACAAGTTTGACAGCAAAACATAACCAACCTCCTTTTGAGGCTCTAAGTGCTTTAGATATTCTCCCACAGAGCTCCCAGTTCCTAAATCACTATGTGTGTAACATGCTCCAAGAAGAACCTCACATGAATTTGTCCTATCTCTGCTTGTTTTTGAATATTTCTTGGCTAAACTAGTTGCTTCTGCTACATACCCGCCTCGACCGAGCATATCCACCATGCATGCAACGTGATCCATTCCAGGTGAAAGTCCAAATTCCAAACTCATTGATTGAAAGAATGCAAAGCCTTCATCTATTAGGCCTAAGTGACTGCAAGTCATTAGCAGCCCTGTGAAGGTCACTTCATCTGGTCTTATACCGGATGCCACCATTTCTCTGTATAGACAGAGAGCTTCGTCAGCATGCCCGTGTAATCCAAATGCAAATAACATTGAGTTCCATGATACTAGGTCCTTCTCAACAATGCCATGAAAGGAAATCCTAGAACCTTCTATATCCCCACATTTAGCATACATATTAACCAAGCTATTGCCAACGTACAAATGTTTGTCTAAACCATGGTGAATTACGAAACTATGCATCATTTTTCCATATGCTAGTATAGCTAAGCTAGCGCAAGCATGAAGGACTGCTCCAGCTACTAAATCATCAAGCTGAACAGAGTTTCTTGTCATGTCTACAAACATACTCAGAGCTTGCTCTGCATTCCCATTTCTGGTATACCCTGCAAGCATAGAAGTCCAAGAAACAACATCTTTTTCCGGGGCTTGCTGGAAGGCAAGAAAGGCTTTCTGGGTATCTCCTAATTTCATATGGGCATCAATGATGGCATTCCAAGACACTTGATTAAAATCCTCTGAGGAGTTAAATACCTTCATAATAGCATCACTTTGACGATCTAATTTGGCATAAAAGCTTAAAACTGAATTCTTTACCTCCATGGCAGAGCTCCAACCTGAATTAATAACAAAACCATGCACCATGCGTCCATATAATAATTCCATTGACTCGGTGCAAGCATTCATGAGAGCACTGAGAGTCCACTGGTCTGGCAGATATGAACTCTCACACATCTCTTTAAACAGATGCAAGCATGATTCAACTTCTCCGCAACGAGCATGACCTGCGATCATTATATTCCAAGCAATTTCAACCCTTTTAGGCATGCTGCGAAACAACTGGAAAGCCGTTCCAAATTGACAAGTGTTTGCATAAGCAAACAGTAGCGAACACCAAGTGACTTCATTTCTTTCTGTCATCTCATCAAACACTTTACTTGCATCATCAGGACACAGACACTTACCATACATATCAATAAGCGAGTTACCAACAGGAAGAGAAGACCGGTACCCAGAAACAAGAACCAAAGCATGAATTCTGGTTCCAAAAGGAAGACAGGATGCACTGGCGCATACACTTAATGCTGCAGAGTATGAGAAGTCATCAGGTTTTGAATGTGAGATTCTCATGGTGTCAAAGAAATCAAGACTTTCTTGGTGAAGTCCCAAGTGGGAATATGCAGATAGCATGGCGTTCCAAGCAACAGGGTCTCTGTGGGGCATTTCATCGAACAAGTTGCGAGCATGGGAAATTCTACCTGAACGTGCTAAGGCTACGATCTTGGACGTAGTACGGAACAATTCAGAGCGCACGTGACTCATTCAGGTTGGAGTTGAAGTGTGAGAGCAAGTCCATCAAGGAAATGTGGACAATGCTTCAGAACAAAAGAAAAAGTGTTAGTCACTTAATTAATAAATTCCTATCATGCAAAAAAACAGAAAATTTTACAAAATCAACCAATAAATCCTCTTCTTGAGAAATCATGATAGATAATTATTTCATCGTATTTTGACTGAAAATTTAAAATATAAATCCTTAGAGATTTGGGTACTTGAGCTTTAAACTTTCGAAAGTCAAAACATTGTTACGACTAAATGTTCTCTCTTTACAAGTTCCTGCTATATTAATAAACTACTCTAAAACATGACCAAAACAATAACCAAAATCAGACTGGTGTATTTTTAATTTTTTATGAAAATGGTTTCTACTTTTTGGTACAAAATTGTAAGCACTGAAGAAAACATATCTTCCAAACGACAACCAAAATGAGTAGTATTGTTACTTTACATAAATTGAAGCTGATTTTGCAGAATAACCAGGTCCAGTTCACCTGATTAAATTGGTCACAACGTATTTGGACACGCGTTATATTTCGTTCCCTAGTCCAATCAAAATGCAATTTGTAATTCTGTGATCATGTTGTATTTCATATTAGAAAATGTCTTGTATTTTGTGCCTCTGTTAGCAAATGCATGATATTAGGATGGACATGGTTTGGATCTTTTAAAATTCAAACTGGAGAACCTGTTTTGTGGTTCATAAAACCAAATCGAAACTGGATTGAAGAAAGAAATTGGTTTTAAATTCGGTTTAAAAAAACAAAAACCAATTTCAAGTCGGTTTTAGAATTTAAATTTGATCTTAATTTACAAACCGATTTTAAATCTGATTTTTTAATATTCAAATCTAAAATCCGGGTTTTGTTTTTAAATCCAGTTTTAAAATCAGATTTTTTAAACCAAAAATTCAGTTTTAAAACCACTTTTAAAACCATTACTGACAAATTAGAATGTCGAGAAGTTCTGCAAACCTACAATCTACATGCGGCTTTGTAACAAAGATGCAAAACATAAACATAAAATGTTCTCACTGCATTTTTCATCATCCAAAATTTTTGTGAAGTTTGTATAAAAAAACATAGATTATTATTAGCAATGGACTATGATAATTTAAATAGTTGCCAAGTAAACTTTTTTTGACTAATAACAAATTTAACTTTTTATCTCTTTGAACTAAATTAATAATTCTATTATATTTTATTTTATTTAGTATTAGTAGCCTACTTATAGTGTATTTTAATGCAAAAATATCAAATAGAATTATTAATTTAGTTTAAAGAGATAAAAAATTAAATTTGTTATTAGTAAAAAAATTTACTATATATCAAATAATGTATTCATTAGTTTTTATTTTATTGTAAAAATTAACTAGATTATAATACTAATAGTAATATAATGAATAAAAAATAATTAAAAAATATTGTTTAAAGAATAATAAGAACAAATAAACCACTAACCAATTTAAATTTAGAGACAATTAGACCACTATCTATTTTTGAACCTTACACATCAAAAGGACAGACGGAACACAGGATCAGAGACCGTAATGAAACCTGTTTTTTGTTAAGGATCGCGTTGTCATTCAGGGAAATGGACACAACCGGATTAGTACTTTACTCATAATAATAACTATGAATAATTAGCCTTGGATCACAATATATATGTACACAAAATACCTACGTATGATGATATATTATATTAATATATACAGTGACCGATTTCATTTCATAGCATTGGTATCATCAGCTTCTACGACTGAATTCTCAACCGACTCGTTCTCAGGTGCCTTTTCGTTTTGAGTGTCACTGTTTTGAACAA
>NC_029772.3:95856975-95874244 GCF_000817695.3 Arachis duranensis | reverse complement strand
TCCTTCTCACAGGAGCTCTCAGTAATTCTTTCCTCTGTTTTCGGAGAAGGCGGAGTCTCCAAGTGTTTCAAGGCATCTTCATGCATGGCTTCAGTAACATCAGCTTCAGATTCTTTAGCTGCTGGAGAACTGCCTACTATATCCTTCTCCGGCAAGCTCTCCACACGTAGGATGTCTTTTGACTCCTCACCTTGCATAAGTTGATCCCCCTGATTTGTAACAGCACCTGATTCTTTAGGATCAATATTTGCGGTAGAGTTGCCAACTAACCACTTCTCTGAGACTTCTTTTGATTCGTCGTCTTGCATAATTTGATCTCCCTGGTTTGTAACAGCACCTTCAGATTCTTTAGGGTCTATAGTTGCTGTAGAATTGCCAACTAAATCCTTCTCTGGAAAGCTCTCCCCGTGGTTGACGTCTTGCATGATTTCATCTCGTTGCTTTGTAAAAGCATCTTCGGGTTGTTTAATGTTGAGAATTGCCGAAGAGTTGCCAGCCGAATCCTTATCCAACAAGCTCACCACATGTTCAACGTCTCTCAATTCATCATTGTACACAATTTGATCTCCCTGACTGGTAACAGCACCCTCAAATTCTTTAATATCTAGATTTGCTGGATTGTTGCCAACTAAATCCTTCTCAGGCGAGGTCTCCGTAGGTTTGACATCTTTTAACCTGTCATCTTGCATTATTTGATCTCCCTGGTTTGTAACAGCACCTTCAAAATCTTTACTGTCAAGATTTGCTGGCAAGTTGCCAAATGAATCTTTATCCGGCAAGCTCTCCAAGTGTTTGACATCTTTCAATTTGTCATTGTGAACAATATCATTTCCTTGATTTGTAACAGGAGCTTCAGATTCTCTGTCTTTGAGTTCATCATCTTGCATGATATCATTTCCTTGGTTTGTAACAGAAGCTTCAGATTCTTTGGCATCACAGTTTGTAGAAGAGTTGCCAACTACATCCTTCTCCGAAAAGCTCTCCACACTTTCCGTGTCTTTCAATGCATCATCTTGCCCAGCTTGAGTTTCCAGGTTATTAGATTCTTTGGCATCAAGATTTGGGGAAGATTTAGCAACTATATCCTTCTCAGAAAAGCTCTCCACATGTTCGACGTCTTTCAATTCATTGTCTTGTGCAATTTTATTTCCCTGGTTAATAACACCAGCTTCAGATTCTTTGATGTCAGGATTCACAATAGGGGGGACAACAAAACCTTTCTTAGACAAGCTCTCTACATGTTCACTCAACGCTGCTGAAGTGCAAAACACATCAATTGATGCTGTTTCTTGCACTGCTGAGAACCTAAGAGTAGCATCCATTCCATCATCACTTACAACAGCTTCAGATTCTTCCGTCACCTGCATTCTTCCTGTGCCATCAACTAAATCTTCCACATTCACAACTGATGCTGAGGAAACTGGGACTTGACTCTTGTCTGCCTCATCCTCATCAGTCAACTCTCTTGACACATTATCCTGCACTTTGAAGATTCTTTGTGGACCCTCATCAGGCAAGACCTCCACCTCATTTTTTCCCTCTGCTGTAGTGACAGACACAGCCAAACATCTGGCTTCATCATCTACTGGTATCCCATCAACCTGGGATGCACAGACAGAATCACAAACCAGAGGTTAATGGAAACAACAGATCAAATACGTATTCTTTTTTTCCTTTATGGAAATCAGACCATAAATGCTGGATGTGTACAAAATTCTGACCCAATTTCTATAATGTACTGATTCCAAACATAAAGCATCATCAGAACAGAAACAGTGGTAAATATTTTTGGCAAAGCAGGATACTAAAAACGAGTATATGTGTAAACCGAGTCCACTTAAATATTATGAATAGATGAATACATAGCTAATTGATTACATTAAACATAAAATCAACCCACTGACCTGTAAAACCAAGACAGAAGTTTGGGTCTAAAGGGGGAACCAACCTGTGACTCGCTTTGATTATCCATCTCAGCTCCAGAATCAAAGGACTCCTGCACCATTATTTCTTTAGTGGTGGGAACCTGCAGAAATAATTCCATGGGGTTACGGGGGAGAATCACTATAGTATCTATCTATCTATTTATATCATATAAAGATTGATACCAACGTATAATAGAAATGACCTTATGCTATATTGCTTTTTTGTATTTTTGTCACTTCAGCAATTTTGCAAACATGGCAATTTTGCATTTTTGCAATATAAAAAATAATTAGATTTCTATATAGTATTAATATGTCATTTATCATCAACCGTTACAAAATTTAAATGAATTTTGATATGCCACTAAACAAAATTTTAAACTTAATCAATTAATTTAATACATATAAATACTCAATTGGATTAAAAAGTAATAGTTAAATACAATTATTATCTACATTAAAACTCTATATTTTCCTTTGTATTTCTTTTTTGTTGAATAGTTATATTGAATCATATATAAAATGCACTGTACAATATTTTTACAAATTAGCTTTCAAGTTTAACATTAATTTACAAATTATCCAATCTATCCCTAAACACTAGCATTTTAAGTCTATACTATATAGTATAATTAATTTAACTCTCCGCATATCGCACGGGTCTTAATCTAGTATATAATAATATGGGTAAAAAAGGCTTACCTCAATGACTTTGCTACAGCTCCTCCCCCCAGTCAAACAAACTTTTGGATCCCCTGGTGCAGGCAGACTGCAGAGTGAGACCTTAACAGACGAACCATCAACCTTCATTTCCTCGATCATCAAGGACTCTGAAGGGATATTGATGTTCTTTAATGGAAGCCTTTCCGCATTATCCCCATCCCCAGCAACATCATCAGATGCCTCCACCTGATGGTCAATTTGAGCTACAGAAGGATTTGATGCCTGCAGAATTGATGCATTTCCAATCGGTCCCAGAAGAAATGATTGTATGTAAGGATAATAAGTTAATAACCATATCAGCATGCTAGTAGGTAGGAAACACCATACCTCATTACTATCATCACAATCCTCTTGAGTCAAACAATCCTTTGGTTCTGTGGTAGCTAGTGGGTATGATAATACATCGACTTTATCTTGCTCCATTCCTAAGGAAGAAAGCAATTCCATGTTTTTGGACAACAGTTCTGGATCAACCCCATCAAAATCAGTTGTCCTGTGATCACCGATCTCAGCTTCAGGATATTCTTGTTCCTGTTGGGGTGATGGATTTGCTTCAGAACCCTGCATAAATGAGATCAATACATAATTGGCAGGAGAACTATAGCCAGATGTACGAATAGCCATATATGTGGAAAACAACATACATTGGTGCCATCCCTATGACTGTCCTCTACAATCAAAGGATCTCTTGGTTCACCCAATGCTAGTGGACTACAGAGAGGACCCTTGTCAGATGACACATCAACATTGTCTTGCTCCATTAGTGAGCAAGATGATGGTACAACCATATTTTGAGAAGTAAGCTTTTCTGAATCTTCCTGAGAAACCTGACAAGCATCAATTTGGTTACTACTCCCAATTACTGCACTTTCCCCATTTACCAATGGCAGCTCACCCTCCACAGATTGATCAACAGTCTCGGGGGACTTTGAAGGCGACTTATTCACTTGCAAAACTGTATTACTCTGATCTGCCTTCGATCCTTCCATATCACACTCTGGTGTAGACCTTGCAACTAATTCAGTATCACATGGTACACCTACTTTTTCTTCTTTTACTTGAGACAAGCAAGCCAGGACAGTACCAGAGATAGTTCTTTTTGGGTCAACTTGAGGAACATCCAATTTTTCACATGAATCATCAGAGCACACAGGTATCCTTGGAGAAACTGATTGCCCTTGTGAGCCATCTTTATCAGATGAACAATTGATCCCTTCTTCCTTAATCTTTGATATATTATCTCCAGATGTAGTGAGAGATCCACCAGCCTGAGAGACATCTTTGTCACCAAGCTCAACCTTAGAATCGTTAAATTCATCAGATGACGATGAACTGACAGAAAGTCCTCTTGCAGATGAGCCTTCTATGTTACTTTCCTTTGTCATCAAGCAGGTGGGCAAATCTACAGTGTCTGGCAGAACATCACCCTTTACACCCTTCACATGTAAATCCTCAGATTCCAATGGAACATTGGTTTCTACCATATTAACATCTGCTTCCTCCTGGATTCCAGAGTTACCAGCCACACCCTTTTCCATTGACTCCTCGAAAGATTCTGAACTCCAAACTAGAGATGTTGCAGATGAGTTTCCATTTTGCTTGTTCACCAAGGTTGAACAGGGCAGAACTGAAGTTTCAGATACAGTTGCCTCTACAAGGCTGCTCACCCCAGAAACACCCGCTAAATTGTTCACTTCATCTTCCGAGCTCGAAGGTCGTTGCAACAATACTTTATCAGTGTCAGATTGACACACTGGTTTTTCTTCCACTAGATGCTTAATACTGTCATTATTTGATGCATCTATCATAGAGTGAATCTGAGATAAATCATCCTTCGAACTGCCAACAGGAGAGGGTACCATATTTTCTTGGGGAACAGAGCTGATATGTTGTTTAACTGCAAAAGAAAGTTCTTTGCATATCGAGTTCCCTTCATCCCTTTTTCCCTTGCAGAGTGATTCAGGACAGCTCTCAAGCAACGAAGCCTCACGCAAATCCGAAAATTTTAATGCATCTTGATACTGTTCAGCTTTATCAGCTTTGGGGCTAACAGAACATGCCATTTCAGAAACAGAAGCAGAAACTGGATCCAAGCTAAATTTTGGAGGTTTTGGAATACTATTTCTATCATGGTCAGCTGATGCAGAAACTTCATCCCCACCAGTCCCATCATCGAAAGAGACTTCGACAGAAGCATGTAAAGAAGACTTACTTTCACTTCCAAAATTTTCAGGATCTCTAGGAACACTAGAAACTACCATTTCCATTGAGAGAGGGGTAATTGCAGTACTAGATGGGGTCTCTTGTTGCTGATCACCCAACATTTCAGCATGTTCACAATCACGAGGTGAAGGCTTTTGGGATATTTCTGTAAGATCCAATTTTGTATCCAAAGTGTGCTCCGTAAAACCAGGAGGTCCTTCTGTGGGTGAAACACCCTGACTGTAGGTATTAGCCTGAGTAGATTCAGTACTAGTGCTAGAATGTTCTGGTTTCATTGCAGCTGTTTCATGTCCTGTGCCACAAATATTAAGGGATGAAGATGACTTCTCTATGGAAGGCTTGGATTGGTCCCCAAGATTATGATCAATTACCAAATGAAGTTTACCACTAGGAGAAATTTTTGATATACTTAACTGATGGGTGAAATCTCCTATGCCAGAATCAACAAGGCCATCACCAGTAGGAAGTTTCTCAGAAGAGCCAGTCTTTGGCGAAGTAATAACTGGAATCGCATCAGGAACCTCCATTTTACCCTGAATACTTAAGTTTTGAACATAAACTTGTGCTTGTTCATCTTTTGCTTTAACATCATCACAGCCACTGGTTTCAGGCGGACTGAAATAACGTTTGTTTTCAACAGTAGTTATCTTGTTATCATATGTACTAGCAGAGATCTGCTCATCCCCATTAGGTAGAGTGCCTTGCATCAGGTTCATTACTCCAGTAGTTGGCATATCTAAACTTGCTCCACACTCCAGATCCTGCACATTTGATACCTCTGAATGTTTTTCACGAAGATGCACTGAAACATCTGAAGTAGAACATGCAGCTCCAGTTGTAGGTATTTCACAACATGCTTTATCTTCCAAGCTCTGGTTATTAGAGGCAATTGCAGCTTTAGTCGTTACATGTACAAAAGTTGTACTCTTATCTTCACTCCCAACAGAATCCTGTGCTTTAGGTTTTGGCAAACAAGTTCCAGAGAAAACTTCCCTCATCACCCGAGCAAAGTCATTAACATTTTGATTTCGCCCAAAAGCAGTAATCTTATCTGAGGATACAGCTGCACTGTCAATCCTTGTTGATGCAACTTTCTGCTGCTTACTTGCGGTAGAATTGGTTGCTCTCTCTTTTCTTTTCGAATCATGGACAGGTACTCCACTGGGCAAAAGAATCTCTAAAGCTTGAGCTTGAGTAGCATTGGCAGCTTTACCAACCAATGAATCCCTAGATGAATTCTGGGCATCATGAATCAAATTGGGATCCTGATCAGATGGAGCTACAGGAACAGCAGGCAACATCGAAGCTGATTTTCTACCACTACGCCGAGGTGCTTCCGCTCTATTTTGAGCTTTACGGGGTTGCCTTTTGGCTGGCATAGATTCAAGTGAGGGAGAATGTGTAGAATCAGAAGCTTGAACAATGCTTAATGGGGTACTGGGAACAGCCTTTGCAGTCAGAGGATCTAAAGCATCAGTAATGCTTTCTCTAGTTGCATTAGCAGCAAGAGAAGTAGTTGAAGTGCCAACAATTGAAGATACGCTTTTCGAAATTTCAGCAACTTGATGAGTTCTGTCCCCCAAATGTTGATCCTCGATCACCACGGTAGGTGTTGTGGTAAGTAAAACTCCACTCCCTGAATTCTCTGAGACTTCAATCTTGGATGAGTTAATTTCAGAAGATTTAACCTTCTCCACATAAGAATCACAAACATCTGGATTATTAACCTTCTCTAAGTCTGAACCTGCAAAAAGAAATTCTTCAGTTAATGTAAATTTTAGTAAGTTAGAACTACAATACCACAGTTCAATAAAATTCACCTGGTGATTTTATTGTACCATGTTCACTAGAAGACAGAAGCACTGTCTGCTTGGATGAATCATCTGACTGCTCCCTTGGCTTTAAATCCTGCTCACCGAGGAT
Organism: Arachis duranensis; assembly: GCF_000817695.3. Lineage (NCBI taxonomy): Eukaryota > Viridiplantae > Streptophyta > Magnoliopsida > Fabales > Fabaceae > Arachis > Arachis duranensis. The sequence goes on along the minus strand of NC_029772.3, from coordinate 95,867,450 downwards.
CTGAGACGGTTGATCTAGGATAACACACTTTGAATCTTTAATATTTTTATCTAGCAAGCCTTTTTGTTCAGTGGCTTTGCCACCTGATATGCTGCTCGACAAAATTTGCAGATTTGGATTTGAATTTGAATCCTGGTGATCTGGAACATTTGGAATTGGTGGTGATATTGTTGCCTGTTTCTTCCCCCTCCGCCTGGGAGCTCCTGCTCCAGTTTGTGACTTACAATTTTTCACCTTGCCTTGCTCCATCTGTACAGAGGGATGAGTTTCGTCAGTTTCAACCAAGGTGCATAAAGGAGGTGGTTGCTTAGCATTCAGAACAATTTCAGCACCCAAATGATCATTTCCACTATTTAAATTAGCAGCAGCCGAGATGGTAGTTGGATGGTGTGCTGCATCATTATTGCTGGCAGCATCACTCGGGGAGATAATTTTATCTAAAGGTGGACTCCCGTGTTGATTTTGGAATTGCTCACTTATCTTCAAATCAGGACCACCAGTGATAGGAGGAGAAACCATGGCCTGCTTCTTTCCCCTACGTCTAGTCCCTTCAGCACCATGTGGTTTCCTCCCTTGGCCTCCTGCTTGCAACTGTACAGAAACAGCAGCGGCAACTGGCTGAGAATTTGGTGGAACAGCATTGATAGGAATGACAGGCTGTGCATTATGAGCAACTATTGTATCAGACTGCATCACAGCCCCAACTTCAGCAGAATGAGGAACTGAAGACGTTATTTGTTCAAGCTCAGTTCCTTTCGGTAACTGCTTCTCTATTTCAATGGTTGTAAAAGTAGCCTGAGGTACCACTACAGCTGGTGGCTTATCTGAAGCTATTCTTTTTGGCCTTCCACGACCACGTTTGGCTGGCGGAATTACTTCTTTGATTTGCTGGACAGGCAAGCTCTCCACAGATGGCAACATTGGTATTGGGGCTGCTGAAACTGTAGCTGTAGGTTGTGTGTTAGAAGTAGTAACAACAGAGCTGGCAACATTTGCTGGAAAACTTATCCCAGCCACTTCCTTTACTTTGAGTGAACTTGGAGATTCAACTTGACACATCTTCTCAAACTCCTCCTCTGTCCACTGCTCTTTATAGGAACGTTCCTATCATTTGTACACGGCAATAAGCAATTAGATGGGATACTAAACAGTATATAGTTCACGATAATGTAGAGTGTAGTATCTGAACTAGGTAAAAAATACAACTGTTCACACAACCTAACATAATGCAAAATATAAACAAACCTCTCTTGCACGCTTTCCCCTGCCATAATGTTGAATATCAAGACCCCAAACATTTCCACTCTTTCTCTTTACTCCATTAGATTCTACCTCGCCCTTGGAAACATCAGATATCTTCATTGCTTCAAAGAACTGTTTCAGGTCTTCATCAGTAACAAGACGAGAGGGAAGGGGTGGAATAAGATCAGAACCACCAGTTGCCTGCCCAACCACTAATTTTTTCCATGCAGCCTGCAGTTTATTTTTCAGAGTTCCGATCAAATCCCCATGAAACGAACAGCCAAAAAAAGGCAGTATTTTAGCAGGGAAAACCCAAGAAAGTAATCAGTATTATACCAGCTCATCGTCCTTCCTTTTTTTGTCAACAGCTTCAAACACATCTAACTCCGCCTCACTGCCAACAAAGTCAACATTTTAGTCAAACACCTTTTCTTCCCTTCAGCCTTTGAAAAATTATTTGGCGGAAAGAAGAACTGCGGTTTAAAAAGCTGAATTACAAAGTAGTTCTGAAGTTACTTTCATGCCAAAACAAGAGCTCTAGCATAATCACAGAATTGACAGCACAACAATCCTAGAACTAAAATAGACCAGCACAGCAGACACAAGCTAGTTAAAGGGCTACAAGGCTAGTATAGAAAGTAACACATGATTAAAAGCAGCAAACACAGATAAGTTAGAATACTGAAATGACTATAGTACAGAAATAACATGTCTGAAGATAGTGAAGAGCTGCATAGACATTTAAACAGGATGTCCAGTATAGCATAATAGCCACCAATTTGGGATAAAATACTTTTTTAAGTTTCCCTTTGGTGCTCGGCTCATAGTCTGCCTAATATGGTTTTCTAGCTGATATCAAAGTTGATCCTTTTAGGCATTAGCTGCTCCTTTTGTATAGGATATCTTATCCTTTATCGGTACGATTTCTTCCCATAATTTTTTTTAACAAAGAAATAACACTCAAACTACACCCACTAAGTTGTCATTTTTTAAAAAATGTCACCTATGAAGATAGGTAAAAGTAAAAATAGTGTGGTCAACAAGGCCACAACTGTTACTCGTAAGAAACACAGGGAGATGTATCAAGCCATCATAGATGCATAGATTGCGAAAAACTGAAAAGTTAAGACCTGCGGACCAAGATATCATTTAACGCATCATCATCCAGAACAGGTGCAGCTTCCTCTTTCTTACACTCGCGGAGAAGCGATTCCAAGTATTCCCTTCGATCTTCAGCACTACAACAAACAAAAGGGAAAAGAAAATTCAGAGCTAACTCAAAACGCAGTAATGGAATATTCACTTATAACATGTACTATGTCTTTTCCTACCTTGTATTATTGTCAAAAAAGCCAGCAGTTATACTCTGGTTAGCAACACCAAGTTTGTGCTCCGCTGAAGCTCTAACTTGTTCTTCAACAGTTTGAACCTTGATGCATAGTAAGCAGAGGAAGAAACTTTAGCTACTATGAAAAACATACCACCACATCTATGTTGGTCACCATCAAACACTACTACCGACAATTATCAAGCAATTATCCAATTAAGCAGGTAGAGAGAGAGGAAAGGCTAAAACACCTTTGGCAAGGTGTTATAATACCAGTCATAATCACAAAATGGGTAACTCCACATGATTTCATAGAGCATAAGTAATAACAAGTAAATTTTCTGGAGAACCAAACCCTTATTCAACAGCAAACAAACAAACAATTGTGGTTCAAAGCAGTACCAATCAAACTGAGTTCAGCTCTCCTACTCGCAAAAGATTAAATGATGCATACACCACGAGGCCAATAATGGGTTTTAAGTTTAAGAAACAATCATATGAACTATTGCCCTCGCAACGCTAAATAGTAAGTCAAAAGGGGGAAGGTACTAACTGTCTCAAACCGAAGAACTAGAACATCCCTCTTTTGACCAATTCTATGAGCTCTTGCCTGTGCTTGCAGATCAACCTAAAATATTTCTAACAAAGAAATATCAGAAATAGTCGGCAAAAATGGCAACATAACATAGAAAATCATATGAAGAATTTCCATTGCCTGTGGGTTCCAGTCAGTGTCGAATAGGATCACCGTATCAGCAGCTTGAAGATTCACTCCAACACCACCAGCTCGAATACTTGTCACATTAAATCAAAGACAGCATTACTATAGATAAGTAATTTGATCTAATCAAGGACTCAACAATACTCAGGCCTCGTTTGTAATGTCCTTAAGATTATAACCAAAACCAATTGAACAAATATATGCGAAGAGGAGGAACCAAGCATGCTAAAAACCAACAACCTAAAATAAATTACAACATTGCAAAATATTTTCAAGCTGAATTCAATTGAAATCATGAGTCGTCAGCAACAGAAAGATGCCTCATGACTTGGACCCAGTTATATGACTGCAGTAGGAGGTCTTCCATCAAAAAGCAGACCCAATAGGTGAACAGCAATATGCTAGTAGGATCAGACTAACAACCAACAACACATGAAACAGTGGATTAAAGAATAAACATTTTTTGCTTCCCATGCAAATCAATAATCTCCAAAATCAGATTAAAATGCACGTTTAATAATATGAGTTCCCATAAAGGTAAAATGTTAAAGCAAAAAATAGTACTCAAATTTACATAAGTACAACATACCTGAGTAAGAAAATAAAATATGGAGAGTCGGCTCGGTTAAATAAGTCAATTAAGGCACCACGATCACTTCCTGTTGTATGCCCATCCAATCGGAGGTATCGATACTGTTTTAAGCTTAAGTATTCCTCCATAACATCCAGAAGCCTGGTCATTGTTGAAAAGAAAAGAACCTGAGAAAACATTGACAATGATGGAAATTAGATTCCAGCATCTAATATTGCAAATAGACATCTAATTCTCAGAAATAGCCATATATTACTACACAATATTCCATACCCGATGATCTGCTGCTTTCAATTTAGGTAACAAACGATCCAGCGTCTCAAGCTTCCCACAAAGTCTAATAATCGGTGGCAAATAATGCTTAGGCATGAAGTTATCCACCTACAGAAGGCAGAAGTCAGACATCCTCCTAGAACATGATATCTTGCTAATGTAGTCAAATAAACTAAGTAAATTATTTCAAACAGTTGAAAGAAACCCATTTTTAAAATATGTTATGAATGTTACCAGAACAATTTTCTGCCCAGTTTTGAACTGGCATTCTTCAATCTTAATGTTTCAATTTTTTCAAGTAAATAAATACATAAAAATAGAAATATCATTTTGTTTACAATTCAAATCCTATAAGATCCATTTTCTACGTTAGATGAGGTTAGATCGTGATTCAAGTAGCCCAAAATATATTGATATAGATAAGAACCAAATACAAATAAATATATACCTCTTCTGCATGAAGCTGGCTGAGATATGGATGATTGCAAATATTACGAAGCTCCATAACAGAGTTGTGTACTGATCGAGCCTAACAATTGAGAATTTCAATTAGACCACCTGAGTAACTAAATGTGTATAGCAAGCGGAGAATCTCCTCTATTTAAAATGAAAAGAAGAGGTTGGCCTCACTCCACTACTGAAAAGTGTAAAAACAAAACTTCCAACACAATATATTGTAATAGAGATGATACCTTTGTAGTGCCAATAGAACCTAGATTTTCTTCCACCCTTTTCATCAAAAGTTTCTGATAAGCAGAAGCCTCACATCTTATAAGTCTCTCAATCTTTTCAGGCAGTTCATTTTCAACCTACAATAAATTGAAAAGTGGAGGAACATTAACAAACCAACACTAGTAACACACATACGTTAGATTGCAGTTTCAAAGAATCACATTATGAAGTCGTCATTACCAAAAGAAATGCAGCATATGACTTGAATAACACACAACATATTTTACATATATATCAAGCCATCTAATCCCACTGTAACAACTGGTACCTGAGATGAATTAATTCACACACAGAAACAGAATTGAAGGGAAATAGGAAGTGAATCAAGATGAATTCACCCGACGTAGTATTAGTGAACTAAGAAAGTGCAGAAAATACAATAGAACGGTAAGGTAGAAATGGCAAAGGGTTGGAGAGCCAGCCTCTCTCCTAGCCTAATCTGAATTCCTTTTCCAAAAGTCTACCTCTCTCTCTCTCTCTATTTTGCTAATACTTATACTCTCCTCATCCAATCATCAAACTCCGTTAAAACATCCTTCCTGACCCATTTTCACGTTTTCCCCACTAACAGTGCCATGTGGCAAATCAGTTACATGAATATTCTCTTCCCCAGTCTTTCCTATTCTACCCTCCACTCTCTTCCTTCTAGTGTAGTGCAAGGGCAGAGGAGAAATTGGCTTCCCTACTGGCTTGGAACTTTCTATTCCCACTCCTCCTCTACTATTTGGGTACATAACATCCACTGATACTGAACATAATTCGATATTCTACCAGAAATTCATCATAACACTAGCATATCTCAAAAAATAAATGCAGTGTGGAAAAGTTTGCTTTATTATTCCACATTCCAGTTCAAGAATGTATGAGCAGCACCTGACTGCAGATTGTAAAATATCTTTGGTAATAAAGAGCCGTACCTCTTATATTGCTAGACGTCTTGTAAAGTTTGGAAAACTTTACTTTATGATACTTAACTCCTCATTACACACAATGTACAAGCAGCATAGACTGCTGATTGTCACATATCTTTGGTAAGTAATGTTCCATAGTTCTTATACTGCTAGACCTTCTCGGAGTGTTTATGAATGATAACATGCAAAGAAACTAAGGCCTAAAGTAAACCCAAAATTATAAAACAATTATTAATATATGCATGAAGAGGTATATATATTTATTATAAAACATCATTTTGGCCCCTAAAAGATTCAATTTTTGACAAAGGTCCTCCGATAGAAAGAAATGAAATCTCAGCCCCCAAAAGATTATCTCAGTTTGACAAAATATACTATTATTTTTTCACAAGTGGCAAATGACTCGTGTATTTGATCCAATCATTTCTATTAACATTTGGATAATTATGTAGAAGCTGCATACCAAAAACACAGACAAAATTTGATCTCAAAACCCTTTTTTATTTTTTAAATTTTTTGCCATTGGAATAAATAAAAAAAAGGATTTACAAACAATATCACCAAAATAAATCCACTTAGAACAAAATCACCAAATTTGAAGGACCAAAAGATTTTTTTTTTTTTTTGTGAACAGGTTTGCAAAAAATAACCTCAAAAACTAATCTCCAGAACCATCTTTACAGTATATCTCTTATTTTTGGCACATTTTGTTTTGACGGGTTAAGATATCATTTCTTTCTTTCACAGACCATTTTGTCAAAAACTAAATCTTGTAAGAACCAAAATGGTGGTTTACTCATATATTTAATTCACAGATTACTATTAGGAGCGAATGTGATTACAAAAGTTGAAACAAGAGTCATTAGCTATGGAAGTTTAATCATAAGAATCAAGCATGGTGATAGTATAAAGAAAACTCAACGAAGAGCAGAAACTAAACCAAGCTTAATAAGCATAGAGTCAGATATTATTAACCTTATGTTTCAGCCTCCGGAGGACAAATGGCCTTAGAACTTGATGAAGACGATTTATGATCAAGAGATTCTCCTCTTCAGATAGTAAAGCCTACACAATAATTATGCGAAAATCAGTGACATCAAGGTTTGAAAGTATACAAAAATAAGCAGTGTCAAAAGGTGAAAAACAAACTTCACTTAATATATCAAAACAGAAATTATCCAGAACTTACTTCATCAGGTGAGTTATCCCCATTACTCTCAAATGGCTTGTTAAACCATTGAGAGAAGTCCTCTGATGAATTGAATACGTTTGGTAATAAAAAATTAAGTAATGCCCATAGTTCTTCGAGATTGTTCTGCAAATCAAACAAAGAAAGTAATAATATTACAACAATATTCAAAATTCATGAGTGCGTGCGTGCGGGTGTGTATGAGAGAGAGAGAGAGAGAGAGGGTGGGATGGGAAGAACCTGCAATGGTGTTCCAGTTAAAAGCAATCTGTGAGAGCTATGATAATGTTTCAACTCAGCATTTAACTTGCATGACGCATTCTTTATCCGGTGGCCTTCATCGATTATTACATAGTGCCAATGTATTTTACTGAGCTTGGGTCTATCATGCTTGTTCATCAAATATTCATATGTAGTCAACAGAACATTAAATTTCTGATGAACAATCCTTTCCCTGAAACATGAAAGCATTGCTAAGGAGCATTCATCAAGGTATAAGAAATAAAATAAACAGAGTAGATTTGATAATTGAAATCCATTACTTGAATAACCGACGCCTCTCCTCTGGTGGACCAGCATAGACAATTTTATGAATAACAGGAGCCCAGAAACTAATTTCAGAGTCCCAACCAGGTAGAACTGAAGAGGGAACGACAACAAGGAATGGCCCTCTGTCATTTTTTGTTTCCATCAGGTAGCAAATTAGAGAAATAACCTATAAAATACAAGGGTATTAAGATTTTATATAGAAGTATATACACAAGCTCTTCCAACATACTAGTGCATGATCCATAATCTTAACATATAACAGAAAAACAGTATTCAGAGTGATAAAGATAGTAAATGACAAACTAACAAGAAGAAAAACGTAACAAGGATTTTTCTTTTTTTTTGATAAAAAAAGAATTTCATTAAGATGAGGACAAGGGATCCCCAGTAAAGAAGCAAAAGCACAAAAACCAAAATTTTATCTATAAAGCATAGCTTTTCCATTCTCACATGTTTAAGAGGTAAAGTCACCTATAAAGATCATGAGCTTTACACCAACAAGATGCCAGGCATCTGATTCCATCCCGTAAAACATGCTTATCAGTGACGGTGTGTGCATTACGGTCTAACCAAATAGTCCAAACAGTGAAGAAAACTGAACATTGGCCCAAAAATTTTGCCTCTTTTCTACTACCAAACCCCAAAACCTAGTCAAAAGAAATTGATCTAGGGTTGCAGGGCACACCCGACAATCATCAAAGATGCTAAACAAGTTGTTCCATGAGAAAACAGCTATTGCGCAATGCAAAAACCTAACAAGGAATTAAATAAAAAAAATAGAAACCCAGCCAAGGATATTAAGTTTCTTAGCTAAAAGAACTGGTTACCTGGACCGTTTTACCCAGTCCCATTTCATCAGCAAGGATTCCATTTAAATGATTGTTGTACAACGAAACCAGCCACCTCAAGCCATTCATTTGATATCTAAAGACATAATTGCAATCATAAAGAACATCAAACTCACTGCTTGACTGTCAAGCAATATTAATTAATTAATAATAAATATTTTTGGATTAAAAAAAGAATTTCATTAAGACGAAGATACAAAAGCAAAACAAAACAAAATATTTATCTATAAAGCATAGCTTTCCAGTCTCTCAATAAACAGAAAGCCTTCTATACAAATCATGAGCTTTACACCAAATAAATACCAAACATCTATCATATCCCATAAAACTTGCTTGTCAGCAAATAATAATAATATTACTGCAAGGAAAAATACAATCCCAGACAAGATCAAAGACAATGCAAAATTATACAAATTGTAATCACTTAACATCAAACTCAATGCTTAAATGTCAAATAATAATAATAATAATAATAATAATAATAATAATAATAATAATAATAATAATAATAATGTGTGAAAAAGCACAACCCCGTACAAGATCAAAGACAACACAAAAGTATACAATAACACTAGCACTCAACAAAAGCAATCAAGATTGAGCCTCAATAGAAGACACAAACTTATAAGACTGAATTGCATGCAGTAGAAGGAGAAGAATTTAACATACTCCCTCAATTTTCCACCCTGTAAACAAGATGGCTGCTCTGCAATGCTCTCCTTTATGCTGCAGAACATAAATTTCACTTAGAATGGAGCAGGGATACCACTCATTACTCAACATAGTAGAAAATTCAAAAAGTATATCTATGGATGATTAATTGAATAAATAGACAATAAACACTTAAAAAATTTTCAGGATAACACATAAATTATTGAAACTCCCCAGCCTCAAACGACGTGCAACTTTTCATAAACCTATGGTAGAACATGACCTTCTCTAGACAAGCACAAACAAACAGAACTAATACCTGTGAGCCATCATATAATACTTCTCATTACTTTCCATATAATGCTGTAAAACAAAATTGGAATAGATGAGTGAAATGTAATATTTAATATTACAATGAAAGGAACCATTTTTTTCATTGGGGTGGGGAATAGCTGAGGGAAGACTACTTGCCTTTGCTTGGTCACTCAGATCCTCATTTTCCGAATTAGTCTGACCATTCTCAGGAAAACTGTAACTTCCTGCCTCATCATCTTGCCCAAAGCGTCCTGCTGCAGACTTTGCTTCCTGTAGCTTAGACCCAAGCTTTTGAAGATATTTCTCAGTCTCTTTAAGAAGTTGCTTTACGCGATCTGACTTTGCATCCTATTATAAACATTAAATAGATTTCATTATTTAGGGCATGCAAACTTTGACCTCAGCAATATAACTATGTATATTTATTTATTTATTTATTTAAAAAAAAGAAGGATTTGACGTCTGTGCACAAGTTGGTAAAGTGCAGAAGTGACAGGTTAGACACACCATTGGATCAACATCCTCCATGTGTTTGGAACCCACTAAATGATCCAAGGTGCTTAACTCGGGAATAGATCCTCTCAATTGTTAAAAAAAATTGAGGAAGTAAAGTGTAATCTATAACCCTTCAATGCTCTCTCTCTCTCATGTTTTCTCTTGGTCCCACTTATAAAAATTAATAGTGAGAGATCACACTTTACTTCCTCAATTGTTAAAAAAAAATTGAGAGGATCCATTCCCATAATTCTGCACTTTACAAACCTGTGAACTTTTAAAGAAGCCAAATACTAAAAAAATAGACCTACCTTCACCATCCTCAAATAACCCTCCACGTCATTTATTTTCAACAAATTAATCTTTTCCCGTTGGATTCTATCGATCTTCTCACGATGCGTACGTTCTTTTCTTTTATGGAACTCCTTCACATATCTATTGAAACCCTTCCACCTTTCCCTCTTGATTTTGAATACATCATCAAGTTTTTCCCTAAATATCCAAGTAGTAAAGCAAGTTTTTAAAACAAGCAGGGGAACACAAATTAATAAATATCAACTACAATCGATCATGAAAATAGAAGAGATAAAAGGAACATACTTGTGAACTTCTATCTCACCAAAAAACTCC
>NC_029772.3:95852912-95856918 GCF_000817695.3 Arachis duranensis | reverse complement strand
CTCTTCTTTCATTTTTTGCTCATACCTTTCAAGTTGTTTGACCCTCCTACCATGCCTATGCTTCTTAAATGACTTCAAATATTCTAATTCAATTGCAATTGGCTTGAAAAAATCATTGAGAAAATTACTGCCCACAAAACATTGTACCTACTGTCAAACTTACTTAGACAAAATATGATAAAAAAAAATATTCATAAAACCATACCAATTACCTGCGGAGACGCCGTTGGAGATCTAGTAGTTGTAGTTTTTTCAACTCTATTACACTTTTTGTTTTGGCAGAAATATCTTCAGATGAGTTCACATTTTCCTACATCACATGGAGTGAAGCAAAGAGCATAAGACTTGTGCAAAAATAAAGTCATTACAATTTACAAGCCACATAAATTTACAATGGAACGCAAAATAAATAAATTGTGCATGGGAACATGTTAAGCACTAAATTAGCGAAACAGGCAGTTGAAAGTAAAGCAAACCTTTAACTTGAGAAAACTGGTAGCCATTCTTTGCTTTGCTTTCTGCTGTTTCTGAACAAAACTTCGCTCAACTAGATGCCTCTTTTTCTGCTGATCCATAATCCACCTATCAGACATTGAATATTTCGGAGATTGTAAATTAGATGATGCCTGTCTCTCATTCCCTTCTTGCTCTGTAGTAAAATTGATGCCATGTTTTGATGCATTATCAACTGCAAGTGTTTTGAACATGTCTGCAAGTGACCACAGAAAACAGTGATTATTAACACTTGAAATAACAAATAAAACCATCATAGGAACTTGTTGCAACATTGTTCTAGTAAGATGGCTTTCACCTGGAGAAACATGTTTGGTAATCACATTTCCATCCTTCATCATGGTCCCATGAAGATCACTGTCAGTCCCTGAAACATGTTTCCAATGCTCTTTTAAAGAATATGAAGTCAAGTTATTAACAGAATTGTGATTCAGGGATCCGCTATTGTTAATACTTTGAAACTGACTGGCTATAATGTCTCTTCTATCTATTGGCAATCCAGTAGGGATCTGCGGAAGCCCTTTTGAAGCCTCGTTCTGACCAGCAAATCCAGTCCAGCTATTCAGGCCTACAACAGGAGGTTGGTTAGACCTTCCAACCTGAACATTTCTATTGACATCATCATCCAAATGACTATTAACAACACCAGCAACTGTTGTACTTGAAGATTCCAGCTGCTGAGATGGAGTAGCTAAAGAACCTTGTGCAGCTGCTCTTTCTTGAATTCGTCTATCAACCTCTCCTCTTTTTGTTGCCGAGAGATGTTTCCGTTCATCCGAAAGCATATGGATGTCAGAATGTGGCATAACTTTGTCCTCCATAGTTCTTGGGCTCTCAGTTCCCTTTGGCAAAGAGTTCGCCTCCTGAACTTTTGCAGCAGAAGAGGACCCTGAAGGGGTTGTATCAGGTTGTCTTAAATTATTCCGACCTCCAACTTGTGTCGTTACCCCAGACGTGTTACCTGATTCATTAAAAGATTGTGATTTTCCTTTGTGGTATATCAGATCTATGCAAGATCCATTCTTTATTACCATCATGTTGCTTAGTAGTAAGTCACTGAGATCTTTAATACATAAAATTAAAAAAAAAAAAGTTACCTTCTCTAGAAGAGGTGGTTCCAAGAGCCATTTCAAGATGAAGTTTCTTTGGCACCATACAATTTCTGCAGAATGTTTCACAAAACTGAACATAATTTAAGTAAAATTAATCAAATTCAAAAAGAGATAACAGAACTATGTCTACCTAAATGCTAGATAAACAAGGCACTGAGCTCGAAGTTGCTTTAACTGCTGTTCTTCAAATGGTGCGAAAGAGCGCGCAACAGTAATAGCAGATTTCCCAGTATCCCTGGAAGGAACTTCTTGTCTTAGCATCATTGTTTCCATGCCACTACTTTGCCTGCCAATCTGTCAAAAGCATTATCTAGTCAAGCGATCAAGTTGGCTCATATACATGCCACATAATCGAAGAGAATAACAGCAACAGAATTAGTTTAAACTAATATTTCCTTAGATAGTATAGCAAGAAAACAGAACCGAGATTATAGACAAATCCAGAAACAAGATATGAGTAGACAGCAAGTATTGAAGTACCTGAGCCATTTTATGCTCATCAGTAAGACTAGATGAACTTCCCATGTCATCAAGTGCACTTACACTACCATATTGCATTGAACTTGATAAAATAGGTTTGACCATTGAAGATGCACCAGTAGGAGCTGCCATCCCCCCCTGAACCTTGGCATAAGCACCTGAAATTCAGCACAATTTTTTCAATAACGATTACCCAAAAATTCTAAACTAGGCTTTCCATAATTCACCATTGATGGAATTATTCATATAAAATAAATATTCAAATTCCAAAAAGCATAGAACATTGAAAACCATAGCTCAAATAAGAACTAGTGTTTCAATAGCATCACACAAATAAATTCTCCCATTTCCATGGTTAAATTTACACCCAAAGTCTCCTAAAACCTTTTTTTTAATTCACTTCAATACTTAACATTAAAATTTAAGTTAAAATTTTGAAATTATTCACAATTCTCAAACCCGGGAACATAATTTGAACAATGTTTACCAAACTTCAATATATGGCATTGACATTTAAGTAAAGACATTCCAAATCGTTAGCAGTCCTCAAACCCAATAGCATCATCTGATAAAGTCAACATTCTTTACTTTGCTAATAAATTATGACCTCCTTGGTTTGCCCTAAACACTCTTCTCATGCTACCAGGAAAAGTAAGAAAATTCTCCATTTGACAATTTCTAGGAAGTAGTAACAATGTTAAAGTTCACCAGCTCACCGCTTTTAACAGGAAGGTCATCCAATGGTTCAGCCTTGGTCAGTTTTGCTTTCCTTGTATTGAGAACACTATTGCGAGGATCAATCTGTGAAGGACTGTCAACATGTGGCTCCAAAGGTGATGAAGTATCTCCCCTCTTTCTCTTTGTGGTGGCCTTCTTACCATCCTTTTGATTCAGGTTTTTGTCCCAATTGGCAGCATCACGTCTGTCTTGTGAATGGGAGTTGGCAGACCTAGAGTCCAGACTAGATGGACTTCCTTGATCAAAAGACTGATCACTCCTCTGAACCACAGACCCTTGATAATAATCAGGTGCTCCACTGCTTGGGCCAACTGGTGGCCGGCCGGAAGGGAAAGGGTCCAATTTAGAGCTCTCATTTTCAGACAGGCTCCTTCTGGAATCCTTTGCACCACCCACAGCCTGTGAAGAAGAGCCTGCACAGATTACCAATATATGTGATCAAAAGAACTGAAAAACTATTAGAACATTCTTTCTGCAATGCATGAACACACATAATTACCTATTTGAACACCACCACTCAAAGAAAGACCATGTTGGTTGATTACAGTCTCCATTGCCCTATAGCAGACGATATTAAGTCAGATGAAGCAGGAACATGCATGAAATGTAAAATTGAAGTGCAACTTAAAATATCAACTACCACAAGAAGGATGATTTTGACGTAGGGATGGCAAGGCAGGTAGCCCGGCCCTCCCGCCAAGACCCAACCCAAAAAGAGACGGGTCAACCCGCCCTGCCAAGTAAAGCGGACTTAAAATGCTAGCCCTCCCCATTTTACGGAATATTTGTACAATGTGTACAATAAGCTATATGAGTTAAACTAAGGATCGAACTCTTAACCTTTTGGATCTAGAGCTCTGATACCATGTTATGATACCACTCATCCCAAAAGGTTAAGCTAATAGGAAAAGGTAACACTGACGCTTATATCTCTAATACTGAATCGGACATGCTCCATTTAAGGGTTTGTCACTGACCAATGGGTTGCTGCATGCACAAGGCGGGATTGGAACCCCCAACACTTGCTTAAGCGGACTAGTGAGTTAACCACTAGACCAACCCAACTTGGTTATTTTTTTTGTTAACTTTTACTATCCTATGATTCCTATCTAACTACAGCAACTGTAAAGAGGTACCATGGCCTAGTTAAAAACAAAGCTAAA
>NC_029772.3:95849478-95852799 GCF_000817695.3 Arachis duranensis | reverse complement strand
GGATATGCACATGCTTTGAGTGCTACGTTTGAAAGGCAGGTACTTTACCTTGATATCACTTGATATGGCATTGAATGTTCCTTCCCGCTGGATTTCATATGTTGTAATATCTGAAACACTCGTCAAATTAATTGCAAGAATGCCAAGTCTTATACAAATAGAGTAAAGAACAAACATAAATTTCATTCAAGGAATAGAAATAGACATACAACATGGAGTTTAGTAGCCAGCTTAGCTGGCTCATCTTTAGAATTCTGAATAAGTTTATGCAGAAAGTTGGCTGCCTCCAACTCGACATTTTGTGAAGACGCCATCTCATCCGAACTGCACAATCAGAAAGAGACACCATGACATCTCAGCCAATTAGCAATGACACTCTGACCAAATAATTCAGCACAAAAACAGGACAATTATGATGCCCAACATGACCAGGTAAACCCATCCATGTGTTATATACCTGAAATCCTCCATATAAATATACTTAGGAAAATAATTAGTCAAATCAATACTACATAAGATACATAGCCATAACCATTAACCATATCAAGGAATATAATTTTAAAATGGAATAAAATATTCAAAACACCTCAGAACTTTCTACTTGCTCCCGTGTATGCTAGTGGAAACATCTCAAAGTTAAATATTATGAACAACCATTTTCGTTTTTCTTATATCCCAAACTAAAACCCCAAACAGAAGAAACCTCGTTGTTTGTTTTACTGTTATGTATAAGTATACTGCGAATACAGTAAATGTAAGCTGAGGCAGGTGAAATTCTAAACGACATCGTTTTGCAGCTAGGGAATCAAAAGCAGAGAGGCAAGCACATAAGGTTCAGCTGGAATTAAAAAAGTTGGACGATTCTTAAAAAAAGAAATTAGTTTGGGGGAAAAAAACTAAAAACGGCAGAGAAGAAGAAGAGAAAAACCTGATCGGACACTGCGAAAGTGCGAAGTGGCAATGAAGAAGAGAGGTTTCAATCTCAGGTCAGGTCAGCTGCCAACATAACAAGCAAGCAAGCAAGAGAGAGAGAGAGAGAGAATGGTAATTCATGCGTTTGGCGAAGAAATGAAGGTGACTGACTAAGAAAAAACATATATTTCCGGTCTTAGAGGTGCGAACTCTATTTTTCCTTCTAAACAAAATAAAGGATTTTATAATATTAATGGGAGAAAAAGACAAATACATCCTGATTTTTCGGATTTTTTTTTTGTTACGAATTTGGGATATTTTTTATGTTTGGATATGAAAAGTTGGTGTGTTTTTGAAGAATATGAAGTTGATTTTTTTTTTTAAATCGGAAAATATAAATTAGAGCTTCAGTTTTATGGAGGGTTAGAAAATTTAGGGTCAGATTTGAGCAATGTAAACTAACTTGAGTTGGTTGAGTGGTCAGCTTACTTGTCCACTTAAATAAGTGTCGGGTTCGAATTCCGCCTTGTGCATACAGCAACTCATTAATAAGCGACAGACCATTAAATGAAACTCAGATTCGCAACGAATTAATTCTTAATCTGTTGGTTTGGAAAATACCGTGGACAACTAAAAAAATTTGAGTAATGTAAAATTTAAATTAAAAAGTGTACATATTGATGTTTTCGATTTGTGTGGATTCAGTTTTTTTTTTGTAGGTGGAGCAAATGGGAGGATAAGTTTTGGATAAAAAAAATCATAAAGTGCAAAATTGAAATCTGTGGGTCGGTTTTTTGAATTTAGAAAAATCTTAATTTATTAAAATTAAACATGCAAACCAGGACAAGATTTTTTGAAAAAAATTACACAGAATAATTTTTATACTAATATAACAAGATTCATTTTATATATGAGATTCAAAATTTTGAATTTTTATTTTTATTCAAGCTTTATTTTTATATTTTATTTTAGTTTTGTTATTAAAAAAATATTAACATTAGTTTTAATGTTTAACTTTTAGGATAAATAAAAAGATGAAATCTTTTTTATAAATTTGATGATTAAAAAATTATTTATTATAGAATAAGTTAAGTCTATTTTTTTACTATAGAAATATATATAATTCACTCTTGAATATAATCAAAATAAATATATATTTATTTAATTTTTTAAATTTTACATTAATTATTAAAATCTTGATATAATGGGTGTACTCCCATAAAAAAATGAAAATGACTTCATAACTATTTTTTTATTGGAAGAAAATACCACTTAATGACTATAGAGTATAATTTAAACAACTATAGATAAGTAACATAAGTAATAAAAAACAGATATAAAATTTAACTTTTTTGTTATTTGGTACAAAAATAATTATAATAAAATAAATCATTGTTCTCATACATAATGACATAAAATTTAACATTATTTTTTTCTAGAGTCATCTATTTTTTTAGTTTGTATCCTTATTTTTGTACTTTATTTTAATTTTATTAAACCAAAAAGTACTAATGTCATTTAACTTTAATTTTTAACTTTTATCATAAATAAATATCTGACTTTGAATGTATTAGATAATAAAAAAAGTCATAATAAAAAAATGTTAAATTTACTCATTTGTACATTTATAAGAGTATAGATGATTCACATAAGAGTTACGTGATTTTTTTTAACTTTTATTTTAAAAGTAGTATTCACTTCTGAGTGTAATAGTTATGAATTAATATATGTTGGTAACTAATTGCGATCGAAGAGAAGATAGAAAGAAAATAAAAACCGAGGAAGGAAGAGAGAACAAGCTAATATAAAAGTGGTGGTGAAGCATATGTAGATAGATAATGATAAGAAAAAAGAATAATAAGAACAAAAATTAAAAATTCTAAAAGAATAATAAGACTAAAGATAATTTAAAACATAGTTGTCATAACCGAACCGGTCAAGCTACTGGTTCATTGGTTTATTTTTCAAACATAATAATTAGAAATGCAATAGTTGAGTGGCAAGTGGACGTTGCTTTTGCTCCAAGGTTCTTGGTTTAAGACCTAGTGGAGACATTTTTAAAAAATTATCAAACAGACCGGTTTGGTTAGACCGGTTTGTACCGGTTTTCGTCAGTTTTGACCGATTTGATCCGGTTCACACCAATTTTCTTTTTAAACGGTCCAAGGAATAAACCGAACCGGACTAGGATCCGGTTCACCGATTTTTTGGTCGAACCGGCCAGTTCGGTTTGCTTTTTACAACTATGATTTAAAATGTTGAATATAAAATTATAAGAAATAAAATTTTTTTAGCTATTAAAATTATGCGAGAAAAAGAGTTATGTAAATATAAATGTTTATATCTGCTTCAAATTAAATATAATTGAGAAATAAATAAATTTACAAATATTAATAATTTTTTATCTTT
>NC_029772.3:95804323-95848184 GCF_000817695.3 Arachis duranensis | reverse complement strand
ATATAGTAATAACATGATGATTTTAGTATTATACCTAAATTAATTTAAATTCAATTATTCTATATATTAAAGAAATTAAATAATTAATAATTTTTTTATTTTTTATTTAATTATTCTATACAAAATTTTTGAATGTTTGATATCTTATTTTTTTTTAAATGATAAAATATGACTTAACAAGTAAGTATGAAAAATAAGTATCTTTATAATAGTTATACATCTAGATATCTAAATCAGACAAAAAAATAATTCTTTTAACAAATCTTTAACAACTCAAAAGTTAACACAATGGATATGTATGGATCAAAGTGATAAACAAAAATGAGAGCTGCGATAATGGTAATATGATATGGTGGTAATTGAGTGTGATCGGGGTTAATAGAAGAAGAAAACAAAAAAGAAGAATAAAATAAGGCAACATAATAGTGACGGCGAGACAATAATAATTATACATGTAAAAAAATAATAAGAGAAAATAATAGTGTATAATATGATGAGATGATATAATCAAAATAAAAATTAATAATTTTGAAATAATAATAAAATTAAAGATAATTAAAGATGTTCAATATAAGATTAAAGAAATAATTTTTTATGTATTAGAATTATGTATTAAAAAAAAGAATGGTTTGAATATGAATATAAATTTTTAAATTTATTTCAAAGACTTTGTTACAATAATAATAAAATTCTTTTTTTAAATTTTAAACTTAAATTTATTTATTTTATTTTTTAATTTATTTTTAAATTATTGATATTAAATTTATAATTTTAAAAATAAAAATATAAAAATATTTTTTTAACTCAATAGAAAAGCGGCTGAGCAGTGCCTGTTGAGCCGCTAGTATTTATATAAATTTAGATAATATGTTAATATTATTATATAACTGTTACGATGGGTAACCGGAGATTAGTGGGCTGGACTCGTAAGGTTGGCCCAATCGCTTAGGGGAGGAGGCCTTCTGACCTGGTTCTTGCCTAGGAGCTTCCATCCGACTTGTGTGTGTTGGACGGAATAGGGGGTGGTACCTGCAAAGACACTCCGATGCTTAAGTTAGCAAGGGTTTAAGCAAGTTTTTAGAGTATGGAACTTAGTGATACTTGAGGGGTGTCAGTGTATCTATAGTGATGAACCAATAACCACCGTTGGAGTAGTTCCACCTTTTAAGGAGGATAACCGTCCTTTTATCTTAGGAAAGTTGGGATATGACTCCTGAAAGTGGGTTGAGAGATTTTAAGGGCAGTTACTTATTTGAATGGGCATTTTCTGCCAACTAGTATTTACTCCCGACTTCCTTAGAACAAGTCGTGGTTAGCTCCGACTTCTTGAGAGAAGGTCGGTGTTGATTGGGGGCCAATCCTTGGGTTGAGCCTTTAGCTTGGACCTGGGTCTTAGCGTTGAGTCAGGGTATGAACAATAACCATATATAACATTCTTACATTATATTATATGTTTATCGAATAACATAATTTATATTCTTTTGTTAACATATAAATTATATATTTACGTGGATGGATATATTAATGTATTCTTATATTAATATCTTATTATAATTTATATAGTATAATTTGTTTAATGAAATTTTATGTATTTATGTATACTTATATATGTACTCTTGTGAACTTATATTATGATGTTGTTGTAGCAGAATTTTCTATTGTTGTAGATGGTGAATTTGTAAAAGAGATGAAATTTAGTTCTCGCAAAGTTGTGATTGCGGTAGTTCAAGATTATGCTATGTGAAGAGGCGTAGATTATCGGGTGTATGAATCAGAACTCTAAACATTCTATGCCAAATGTACACAGTACGACACAAGTTATGATTGGCTGATTAGGGTTACCATGATCCAGAAAAAGTACTGTTGGGAGATAAAGAGATATAATGGTAGTCACACGTGCACTAGATCCAGTATTTCTCAAGACCATTCCAAACTGGATTCAATCACAATTGCAGAAGTTATTAAGCCATCGGTAGAAGTTGACCCATCCATAAAGGTAAAATCTATAATTGTTGAAGTTCAATCAAAGTTTAATTACACTATAAGTTATCGCAAAGTATGGTTGGCAAAACAAAAGTCAGTCGAAAAAATATTTGGAGGTTGGGAGGCTTCCTGTGAAGCTTTGCCTAGATGGTTTGAAGCCATGTGTGCCAAAGAGCCAACAACAGCCGTCTACTTTGAAATCATGCCTTGTTACCAGGGGAATGACTTGATTCCTAATATTCAGGTGCTACATCGGGTCTTATGGAGTTATTGCCCTTGCATTAGAACATTCAGGCACTGCAAACCAATTATACAGGTAAACAGGACTCATTTATATGGAAAATATAAGGATTGTCTGTTGGTGGCAGTTTCACAGGATGGAAACAATATCGTGTTCATTGCATTTGCTATTGTCGAGGGTGAGACTTCTGATGCGTGGTATTTTTTTCTTAGTAACTTGCAACAACATGTGGTGACACGAGATAGTGTGGGCCTTATCTCTTATCGATACACTTCTATAAGTTCAGTCGTGGCTTGCAATAATGGAGCTTGGTCGCTTCCAAGAGCTTTCCACATATTCTGCATCAGGCATATAGAATCTAATTTTTTGAAAAAAATAATTTAAGGCACCATATCTCCAAAAGCTTATCGTCAACATAGGTAACTAAAATTTTCACATAGTTTACATGTTACAGTTACCATAATTGCAAATCAACGCGCAGCCAAGAACATTCAGGTTAATTGCTTCGATAGACAGAATGAAGTATTTGAGGTGCATGAGATGTCCAGCGGCCTCGAGTTTGCAGTTGATCTACGTCAGTGTCGTTGTGACTATGGTGATATCTAAGTGGATCGCATGCCATGTTGCCATGTCTTTGCTTGCTGTGCAAATCAACGATTGGATTAGCAGGTGTACGTTTATGATGTTTACAGGATGGACCAGGTCTGAATGGTTTTAGAGCTAGGTTTAGGCTACTTGGGAATATCACTGCATGGCTTATGTATCATGGACCTCGGTTTGTACCAAATCCTTTTTTGAAACGAGTAACAAAGGGTCGGCCAAAGATGACCCGGTTCTTGAATGAGATGGACAGAAGAATGTTACGCGGTCCAAGGCACTGTAAGAAATGTGGGACTGAGGGCCACAGTCGTAATAGATGCCGACAAGTTGGTGGTTCTAGTGCAGGCGATGCTGCTCATAATACTTGACTGCTATAATGGTGGCATTCAAATTTATAAAATTCATATATTTTATGTCATATCAAATACATTACATTGCCACTTTTGCAATTTATATTATATTAACAAACACTATGTCCTTCAAAACATTTTAATCTTGCTACTTATAAAAGTCCAACTATTTCTTACACAAGGTGGATAGATATTTCTTACACAAGTTTTAAATATGTCTTACACAAAGTCCATATATGTCTTACACAAAATCTAAATATTTCTTACACAAAGTCTAACATTCTACTTTTTCATTGCCCACTTGACATCTTTGCAAAACTTCTTACACTTTTTCGCGACATTCGTAAATGCAGACGGTGTGAATCTGTTTGCACTCCGACGTGGAGGTCATCTCTTAGGTTGTATCATTTGCCTCCAATAGATGGAGATGTGATCCCACCTGTTCCTATACCTATCCCACCTAAAGAAAAATTTAAGATAACATATATATCAACCCACTAGCAATATTTTGCACAATAAAATATACTGTAAAAATATCTACCTATTAAGTGTTACGTTACTTGTACTAGGCCCAGGATCATCACCACAGTCGTCATCTTCACTATGTTGGCCAACATTGACCACATTGTCCTCCTGGTCATTGTCCTCTTCCTTATCCTCATCATCATCATCCTCGTCATCACCCTCAGGGGAGTCTACCAAATAGTTAACATCATCATCGTAATTACCCCCTCATACTCGCTTTGATGAGACTGGTGCAGAGTTCGAACATCATAACTGAATTGGCAAGTGCATCGGGTCGTACCAAGTAATACCTTAGGTGAGTGAGGGTTAATCCCACGAGAATTAATGGACCAAGCAACAATGGTTGAATGATTCACTTAGTCAGACAAGCAGAAAAGAGTGTTTTGGGGTTCAAATTGCACTAAACAGTAAATTAGGAATTTAGAAAACAAGCAGTAAATTTGGTGTGAAAACTATATGAGAAAACAATTAAGGTTTCGAAGGTATTTATTTTTTTGGATTAATATTTCTTACCAACTGTTTTAATCATGCAAGATCCAATTCTTGACAAACCCTAATTGACTAAACCCTAATTCTTTAGAAATTTAGTCTCCTCTAACCTAATCAATCGCCAATTCCTTGGTCACTTAATGTAGATTAAAGGGTTAAGTCCAATTCTAGTTTATTAGCCACAAAAATCCTAATTACCCAAATATAAGAAGATTATATGTCACATATCCCGTTAAGTCCAAGTAATTAGTGATTTAGGAGGAATTACTTTCAAGATATTATTCAAGTGAGTCTACTTTTCCAAGAATCAATAAGAATTCATGTAGAACAAGAGTTATTTTTCAATACACTCAAATTTATAAGATGAAGAACGAAAGTAATCTTTGAATTTAAATTAATACAATAATTAAAATAGAGTGACAATAGTATTAATCCATAGAATAAACAGAGCTCCTAACCTTAACAGAGGAAGTTTAGTTGCTCATGGCTCACAGAAAACTAGGGTTTTAAAAGTGTGTAGAATGTAGAATGAGGTAGAAGAGAAGAAAGAGCCCGAAGGGCTAAATCTTTTCCATTTTATATCTAACCTAATTTGATTTGAAAATAAAATAAAATAATAAATTCTAAATCTAAAATATTGTGTTTTGAAATAATAATAACCAAAAGAAAATAAGATAAAACTAAATATTAATGAAAATCTAAGCCAACGAAGCCTTCCTTGAAAATCATATTCGTGTTACTGACGCTAAATGCTAGACTCGGCGTTTAGCGCCGCTGAGGCAAAGAGGTTTCTAGTCTTACTGTCTTCCTGGCGCTAAACGTCAGGTTTGGTGTTTAGCGCCGGCGCACTTTACGAGGTCTTCTGCGCCAGCTTGGTAGCATCAAATTTCTTCTGGACGAATTCTGCCAAACTTGCCCAAATTTTTTCTGAAACAGATAAAACCACAATGCGCCTCAAAGTAGCATCCAATAGGCTTCAAGCACTAAAATCTCAATAAAACTCAATAAATTCACATTTAAAATAGTAAGAAAATATAGAAAAGATGCTCACGCATCAGAAATCCATTTGGATGCAGCAGGAGTTTTCGCTATTAACAATACCTCAACCACCATCACTCCTGCTTGAGTTAACAGACAATCTGCCTCCAGAATTTCCTGAAGGTGAACAAAACCGAATTCGGGTATCCAATGACTTGTGTCCTTGGGTTAGCACATCCTGGTGCATCGACGTGGGTGGGGGTACTTCATTCAGGTTACACGACTGTGATTGACCCATTTTTGTAGCCATGAATCCAAGCAACTAGCTGAATGATGCTTGGTCCCCAGTTTCAAAGTGCGATACAACCCAGTCTTGTTGATGCGGTTGGAACGACGGTGTAAAAGGTGATGAGCAATAAGTCTGAGGAACATATGAATTTCAAGACTGCTGAGGTTGCTCCTATAACGGTGTTTTAGCAACACCCTCTTGATTTTCTTGGAAGACCATATCAAACAAGTGCAAATAGTCCCATATTTTCCTCGATATCAATACATGTAAAGATCTAACAGATTATGCAAAGGCATAGGCTCATGAATTAGGACATGACTATATCGGTTGCTCCACTGCATTATTCAAAACTCTAGTCTTTGAATTTTGTCTTTGCTTCTACCTTCATTTTTCTTGGGTTTTTTGAAAACAATGGATAAGAAAAAGGGAAAAGAAACGCAGAAGATGGATGATGATGGTTCATGTGAGTGGGTTGATGATGATATAAAAATACGGGATTCTGTGTTTGTAGATGGGGATAACGTGGCTTAAGTATATTTAAAAAGATAGTAAGGGAGAGTTCGGGTATGCAGGTCGAGTTGTTGCCGTGTACCAGGGCGGAGCGTGTGTTTCATAGAACGGCTGATTTTGAGTTTTTCTATATGCACAATTGTGTCTTAGAGGAGCTTCGTGTGAAGCTTCCCTTTACTGAGTTTGAATGTAAAGTTTTAAAACAATTGAATTGCGCTCCTTCTCAATTGCACTTGAATGGTTGGACGTTCTTGAGGTGTTTTGAAATTCTAATAGAATTTTTGGAAATAAAACCTTCACCAAAGTTGTTTTTATGCTGTTGTTTCAAGCCAAGGGATTTGGAGGGGAGTTTGAGTTAACCTCAACAGTTTCCCTAGGTTTTCAATTTTCAAACTATATAAATCCTCTTTTAAAGATGAATAGTTGCAATGAGGTCGTCCTGCACAGGAAACTTAGCACAAAGATGAATTGTAGATACTATGGCGCCGAACTTATTTAGAAAAGGTCAGCCAAGTATTAAACTATAAGGACTGAAACAATCGACAACCAAATATTGAACGTTAGAGATTTTGGACAAAGGATGCTCACTTAGTGTGGTTTGTAACCACAAAGATCCCATGACTGGAACTCGTTCACCTGAGAATCTGACCAAATCTCTACTATAAGGTTGAAGTATGTTGTTGTTGAGCTTTATTTTCTGGAAGGTGGAGTAAAAAAGCATCAGCATTGCTTCTAGGATCTAGCAATACCTTCCGCACCAAAAGGTCTCCTAATTAAATAGATACAATGACTAGGTCGTCCAGATTTGTGATATTTGTATTGAAATCAGATGACTGGAATGTCATTTGTGGAAGATGAGGAGGTAGCTTTGGTTCTCTTGATGCTCCTTCTACTGAGAGCGTAACTCGGTATGAAGTTTGCGTGCCAAACTTGACGCTCTACCTCCTGCAAAACCTCCAGATATACAATTAATAATACCTCGTGGTTGGTCGGGGTTGTGGTGAGTTGCTCTCTCCTTATCTCAAGAATATTGCCCTGTAGAAGTGTGTCTAGTGGTGCGGTATTTTACAACCCACAAACTAACCGGTAAATGCACCGGGTCGTACCAAGTAATACCTTACATGAGTAAGGGTCGATCCCACGAGAATTGATGGACTAAACAACAATGGTTAAGTGATTGGCTTAGTTAGCCAAGCAGAAAAGAGTGTTTTGGTATTCAAAGAGCATTAAACAGTAAATTAAAAATTTCAGAAAGCAAGCAGCAATGAGTTGGGAATAAAATATGTAGAATATAGTTAAGGCTTCAGAGTTATCTATTTTTCTGGATTAATTTTTCTTACTAACTATTTTAAACATGCAAGATTTAATTTATGGCAAACTGTATGTGACTAGACCCTAATTCCTTAGACCTTCCTAGTCTCTTCTAAAATTCATTAACTGCCAATTCCTTGGTCAATTAATTTCAATTAGAGGGTGATAATCAATTTCTAGTTTATATGCCATAAAAACTTTAATTACCCAAGAAATAAAAGGATTATATGTCACGTATCTTGTTAAATTGGGATTATATGTCACGTATCCCGTTAAATACAAACAATTAGAAATTCAGTATAATTTGTTTTCAAGCTGTTGTTCAAGTAAAGAGCTTTTCCAAGTTTTACAAGAACTCAAATAGAAAGAGGGTCATACTTCCGTTCCACCCAAATTCATAAAATAAAGAGCGAAAACAATTCTTAAATTATAAATCCATGCATAAATTAAAATAGAAAAAGCAATAAAATCAATCCATACAAATAGACAGAGCTCCTAACCTTAACAATGGAGGATTAGTTGCTCATGAAATGCAGAATGTAAATTTGTATAGAATTCCCAAATGGAATCTTAATAGAAGAGAAGTCTCCCCTTTTTATAACTAATCCTAATAAATTTAAAATCTAATTTTTAAAATTAAAATAATATCTTTTCCTATTTTAAAATCAAATTTGAATTTAAATCAGAATTAACTAACTATTCCGCGTCTTGTAACGTGGGGACCACTTGGCTTTATTGGATCCGCGCCTAACTTGGGTGCTAAAATGGGGCCCAGAAATCACCCCCAGCATTTTCTGCATTTTTTGCATGTCACGCATACGCGTCAATCACGCGTACGCGTCGATGGTCTTTTTCCCGAGTCACGTGGACGCATCAATCACGCGCACGCGTTGCTGTGCAAATCTTCAAATCACGCGTACGCGTCAGTCACGCGCACGCGTCGCCATGGAAAGCTCCAAATCACGCATACACGTCAGTCACGCGTACGCGTCGCTCCTCGCTGCCATCTCCTTTGATTCTTGTGCTGCAGAAACTCCATCAAATTCCGCCGAATGCTACTTAAAATAAAGAAAATTGCAAAAGACTCAAAGTAGCATCCATATTGGCTAAAAGATAATTAATTCTTTATTAAACTCAACAAATTAGATGCAAATTCACTAGAAAAAGATAGGAAAGATGCTCACGCATCACAACACCAAATTTAAACTGTTGCTTGTCCTCAAGCAACCAAAACTAATATAAGCTTAGGACATGAATTTGCATGAGAATGAGAGTTCGATTAAGCTCATGTCTCTTCTTATAGTGAGGTTTACAACTGCAATCCTAAATAGTTTTGGCATTTCACTTTATTCTTTGAAGTTCAGAATGATTAGCATCCATAGGAACTCAGAATTCAGATAGTGTTATTGATTCTCCTAGTTTAGTATGTTGATTCTTGAACACAGCTACTTTATGAGTCTTGGCCATGACCTTAAGCATTTTTTTCCAGTATTACCACCGGATACATAAATGCCACAGACACATAACTGGGTGAACCTTTTCAGATTGTGACTTTGCTTTGCTAGAGTCCCCAGTTAGAAGTGCCCAGAGTTCTTAAGCACACTCTTTTTCCTTTGGATCACGACTTTAACCGCTCAGTCTCAAGCTTTTCACTTGACACCTTCACGCCACAAGCACATGGTTAGGGACAGCTTGATTTAGCCGCTTAGGCTAGGATTTTATTCATTTGGACCCTCCTATCCATTAATGCTCAAAGCCTTGGATCCTTTTTACCCTTTGCCTTTTAGTTTAAAGGGTTATTGGCTTTTTCTACTTGCTTCTTTTTTTCTTTTTTTATTTTTATTTTTATTTTTTTGCAAGCTTTGTATTTTTCATTGCTTTTTCTTGCTTCAAGAATCAATTTTATGATTTTTCAGATTATCAATAACATTTCTCTTTTTTTCATCATTCTTTCAAGAGCCAACAATTTAAACATTCATAAACTTAACTATAAAAAATATATACTGTTCATGTCATGCATTCAGAATTACAGAAAATACCACCACATTTAAGTAAATAAGACTACTCTCAAAATTAACTCAATTTCTCATGCAATACATCACTTCTGTATTTTTTATTTGAATTCAAGCTTAGTGAGTAATACATGAGACACCTTCTCAGAATTAAAGCAATTAAGAGAAAACTAAACTAGTCCTAGGATTCTAACTAATAAAGGATCATGAAATAAACAAAGCAAAATAGCAGAAAACTAGAACATAACATAGAAAAAAGGGAAGGAATAAAAAATGAAAGGAACTCAACCACCTTAGTTATCCTAGCGGTCGCTTTATTCTTCAGGTTGTGCTCCTCAGTGAAGATAATTCACCTCCCTTTTGGTGCCATAGGAATAAACAGAAAACCTTTAAGCGAAGCGTCAACACCAAACTTAAAGGTTTACTTGTCCTCAAGCAAAGAAGAACTGAGAACATAAAGAAACAATTATTAAAATTAAAGAAGAATAATAGGATAAAAGAACAAGAGAGAATTAGGATTGAGAGAGAGAGAGAAAAAAATTAAAAACTGGGCGGCGAACTAGTGGAGTTGTGCGGCGCAAGCGACGTGTACGCGTGCAGCACGCGTACGCGTGGGTCGCGGAATTTTCTTAATGACGTGTAAGCATCAGGCACGCGTCCGCGTGCCCTGGATTTTGTGCGATTTGCGCGAAGCCAGCCGCGTGCACGCACAACTCTATGTTCGCGTGGCTTGGGAACCAATATGTTCATACGACGCGTGCGCGTCATGCACGCGCACGCGTGGATGGCCATTTGTGCATATGACGCGCACGCGTCAGGGATGCGTACGCGTGATCAAATTTGTGCCTCTAGCACACTTCCAGCCCCAAACCAGCATAACTCTCTCCCCAAACACATATTTACATCGAATTTCAAGGTCACGTGTACGCGTCGCTGACGCGCCCACGTGAACGGTGAAAATCACAAACGACGCGCACGCGTGGGTTTGTTTGTGCTAGAGGCATCATTCTTGCGCCACTCCCACGCAACTCTCTATTCAAATTTATTTTTCAGGCACACCCATCTGACGCGTACGCGTCGTGTGCCCTCTTCCCTTTTTTTGAATATATATCCAGTTCCTGTTCTAAAATAGCTGCATGATCAGAAAATTAGTAAGAACTCAATAAAATCAAATAAGTAAGAAAACTACTACTACGAAAAATAACTAAGAATGAAAAAGAATGATCATACCACAGTGGGTTGTCTCCCACCAAGCACTTTTAGTTAAAGTCCTTAAGTTGGACATGTGGTGAGCCTCTTGTCATGGTGGCTTGTGCTTGTACTGATCCAGGAATCTCCACCAATGTTTGTAATTCCAATGGCTACTGGGATCCCAAACTAGGTGCCTAACACATTTGAGCAAGTTGAAGCAAGTGACAAGACCCCAAGAGTGTTGATTGTGGGAATGAATCACAAGGTCCCAAACCTTGCTCTTACATCTGTCTTCTTGTGGATCACCATTGTTCCCACCGGGTGGCAAGAAGTCTGAATTCTCACAGAGACATCCAAACAACCTTCTAGACCCATTCAATTTAGCTCTACACCAATCCTTGCACTTCAATTTGGAGCATGCAACCATATTGAACCTTGCTTGACATCTCTTGTCACTAACCATCTTCCTCTTACTCTTAATGCCACAAAGAGCTCTATGTTGACCATCCGTCTCTAGTAGCCCATATTCAAATGGGAAAGCAAATGTTAAGGATAGGAATTTTACCCACTTAAATGTTGTATTGGATGGTGATGGCTTTGGAAGAGGTCTTGCAAGCTCCACTCCCTTGTGCTCTCCTTTGAATTCTTCTACCTCTTTGCAAGCTTCCTCAATTTCAACCTCTTCCTCTTGGTAGCTTTCTTCTAATTCAATCTCTTCTTCATTGCTTATCAAGGGTATGGGAGGTTGTGCATCTTCCTCTTCTTCCATATGTGAGGGTGGAAAGTTCTCTAATTTACTGAAGTATAAACTCCTTTGATTGGTTTTCTCACTTTCTTCTATAGGATCTTACATTGTATCTCTTGGGAAGAAATTTGCTTGTTCCCCTTCCTAGTTCTTGATCATCGTATGCACATAATTCTCTATATTTTTTTACACTTGTCTTTATATCATGTAGGAATTCTTTCATGAGGAGCTCAAGATCTGATGGTATTTGAGATGAATAAGGAGATTGTGGCTCTTGATATGAATAAGAAGGAGATGATGGTTCTTGATATGAATAGGGAGATGGTGACTCTTGGTATGGGTAGAAAGATGATGGTTCTTGATATGGATAGAAAGATGATGATTCTTGATATGAATAATGAGATGGTGGTTCTTGATATGAATATAGAGGTGGTGGCTCTTGATAGTTGGAACATGGAGCATTGAAGTCTCTTTGATTTTGACCTTGCCAACCAAAATTTGGATAGCTCCTCCATCCACTATAATATGAATCACTACTCGGGTGTGAGTAGTAACCCATGTGATCTCTCTCCATTATTTTTTCTTAGCACAAAACACCAAACAGAATTAAACGCACTATGTGGTAAACAGGAAAGCAAAGAAGACAAAACAATTTTTTTTTGAAAAGGAATAAAATAAAGAATAATAAAAATAAATAAAAATTCAAAAATAAATGAAAAGAAGTGAACTATAAATTCCAAAAATTAAACAAAGAAAGATATTAGGATTTTTTTAAAAATATATTTTTTTTAGAAAAATTACTACGGGGACACCAAACTTAATTTCAAAAATTAAGAGAAAAAAATTTTAAATAAAATAAATCAAAATAAATATATAAATATTTTTTTCGAAAAACTTTTAAAAATAGATTTTAAAATTAAAAATAAAACGCCTAATATAAGCAATCAAACAACTGATGGTTGTTAATCACAGTCAATCCCCGGCAATGACGCCAAAAACTTGGTACGGTATTTTACAACCCACAAACTAACTGGCAAGTGCACCGTGTCGTACCAAGTAATACCTTACGTGAGTAAGGGTCGATCCCACGAGAATTGATAGACTAAGCAACAATGGTTAAGTGATTGGCTTAGTTAGGCAAGCAGAAAAGAGTGTTTTGGTATTCAAAGAGCATTAAACAGTAAATTAAAAATTTCAGAAAGCAAGCAGCAATGAGTTGGGAATAAAATATGTAGAAGATAGTTAAGGCTTCAGAGTTATCTATTTTTCCGGATTAATTTTTCTTACTAACTATTTTAACCATGCAAGATTTAATTTATGGCAAACTGTATGTGACTAGACCCTAATTCCTTAGACCTTCTTAGTCTCCTCTAAAATTCATTAACTGCCAATTCCTTGGTCAATTAATTCTAATTAGAGGGAGATAATCAATTTCTAGTTTATATGCCACAAAAATTTTAATTACCCAAGAAATAAAAGGATTATATGTCACGTATCCTGTTAAATACAGATAATTAAAATTTAGGAGAATATCTTTTCAAGCTGTTGTTCAAGTAAAGAGCTTTTCCAAGTTTTACAAGAACTCAAATATAAAGAGGGTCATACTTCCGTTCCACCCAAATTCATAAAATAAAGAGCGAAAACAATTCTTAAATTATAAATCCATGCATAAACTAAAATAGAAAAAGCAATAAAATCAATCCATACAATAGATAGAGCTCCTAACCTTAACAATGGAGGATTAGTTGCTCATGGAATGCGGAATGTAAATTTGTATAGAATTTCCTAATGGAATCCCCCTTATTGGAATCTTAATAGAAGAGAAGTCTCCCCTTTTTATAACTAATCCTAATAAATTTAAAATCTAATTTTTAAAATTAAAATAATATCTTTTCCTATATTAAAATCAAATTTGAATTTAAATCAGAATTAACTAATTACTCCGCGTCTTGTAACGTGGGGATCACTTGGCTTAACTGGATTCACGCCTAACTTGGGTGCTAAAATGGGGCCCAAAAATCACCCCCAGCGTTTTCTGCACGTGGCGCATGTCATGCGTATGCGTCAGTCACGCGTACGCCTCGATGGTCTTTTCCCGAGTCACGCGAACACGTCGATCATGCGCACGCGTCGATCACGAGCACGCGTCGCTGTGCAAATCTTCAAATCACGCGTACGCTTCAGTCACGCACACACGCCGCCATAGAAAGCTCCAAATCACGCGTACGCGTCAGTCACGCATACGCGTCTCTCCTCGCTGCCATCTCCTTTGATTATTGTGCTGCAGAAACTCCATCAAATTCCGCCGAATGCTACCTAAAATAAACAAAATTGCAAAAGACTCAAAGTAGCATCCATATTGGCTAAAAGATAATTAATTCTTTATTAAACTCAACAAATTAGATGCAAATTCAATAGGAAAAGATAGAAAAGATGCTCACGCATCATCTAGCAGAGGTGGTAGTGCGTTTCTGCATGTGGCCACTGATATACTTATCCAGATAACCTTGTCGAGCTAATCGTTCCAACAAGTCCTTGGCGATGACACATTTGTCAGTAGTGTGTCCATGTTTTTGGTGGAATGTGCAATATTTAGACTTGTCCGCATTCTTTGTGTCTGGTAGTTATCAGCCTTCCTGAGGGGTTTAGTGAGCTTTGAGTTCAGGATCTCCTTGATTATGGCATCTCTCTTTTTTTTTGAATTGCGTATATGAGTCATAACGAGGAGTTAACTTGAAGTTCTTCTTGCTGTCTCGAGTCTTGTCCTCGTCTTTGTTAGGGTGAGAGTTTTCTGATTTTTGAGCTTGGCGGAGCTCTTCTATCTCCGTCTATCCCTTGGCTTTTTTGCAGAACTCGGTGAGTGTTTTTGGCTTCACTACAGTGATTTCTTCTTGGAACTTGCTTGGTCTGAAGCCACTCTTGATAGCATATAGATGTACTTCAGGATGAAGATTTGGTATGGTGATGGCTACCTTTGTAAAGCGGGTGATATAGTCCTTCAGGCTTTCATTTTGACCTTGTTTTATTTTATTGTGTTCAGGTCATCGGAATCATGTAAGTAGATGGAAGAAGCAACAAAGTGATCTTAAAAAAGTTTTAGGAGTTCCTAAAAATGAGAAATAGAATCTACAGGCAAAGAACAAAACCATTCAAGTGCAAACCGTCTAAAAAGGTAGGAAAACAATGACACAAAACAGGATCAAAAGCACCATTTACTATCATTATAGATCGGAACTTTTTGACATGCTTCTTTGGATTCCCTAACCCATCGAAAGAGGTTAAGCTCGTTGGCAGAGTAAACCTCCTGGGCATTTGAAAGTTCATGATATTAGCAGTGAACGGGCCCATAACATTGTCCAATTCATTCTCTTCATTGGCTTGCCGACCTTCCTCACTCGGCTGGGTTTTAGAGACATGTGTTGGATCGGAGTTGTGTTCCTCATCTTCTGCTCATTCACCATTATTGTTGTTGTGCTCAATCCAAGCATTAGTTAGCTCAGCTATTTAATTTGCCATTTGCTGATTCACCTCTGCCATGTCCTGATTTGCCTGTTGCAATTCTGTTACCATCCGAAGAAGTTCAGATGGTGTGGGAGGAGGCAAGTCAGCCATGATTGACAAGCAAAGTTTTTGGGACTTGTAGGGAGAAAAGGTTTTTCTTTTTCGAGCCCCACAATAGGCGCCAAATGTTTTTGTGTGGTCAAACTATAAATCAGCAGGATGAATCTCGCCCTCTGCTGATCAAATCCGAGCTTTCTTCTTTGGTAGAGTTATATCTCGGCTGTTAGTACACAAAGGGGTGCAGGTACTTATAAAATGCACTCCGACACTCAAGTTAGTATAAGGATTATTCAGATGTACTTGAATATAAAAGTGTCTTACCTCCCCTTTTATAAGGTGGAGTATTCGATGATTGTATTTTGAATATTCCTCATTTTTTGGAGAATAATGACGTATGGAGACGCTTTTATTTGGGTGACCGTTTATCGGCAATCGATCTTGTAACGTCAGTTGCCGAGTTATAATGTTTTAGCTGACTTATAATGGCCATATCAATTTCCTACGGTAGGTGGATTGCTAAGTTTTCCATAACGTCAAAAAAAAAGATGGAGAAAATATCCCCTATACCTTACAAAGTATGATGGGAATGTTCTTGTCCATGTCTATGAGATCATTAATGCTAAAATTCGTAAAACATAACTCCCTAAGAACTCACGTATTTCTATGAGGAGTTTTCAGATGTTGGTTGAAAGTTCTTTAAACGCGACAAGAAGCAAAAACTCCATGAAATTGAAGACGTGACAATCATGACTCTTCAACCCAGCAAACTACCCTATGAGACGTTTGCACACCTGTAACACCCTAATTAGCCTAAGCTTTACCTCGCGTCGTAAAACATAGGTTAATCAAGGGTTATGACAGTTCTAAGCTCATACATATAATATATAGAAAAAATTGGTATAAACTAGAAGTCCGATGAAAGATATAGCTTAAAAACAGGATTTGAAAAGCGCAAAACGTACTAACGAAACTACTAACTTAAAGCACAAGAAACATATGTGATATAATAAAAGATAAGGAGTATAATATCAAAATAATCTAGCCACGGCTCGTGGAGTTTAAGCCGACTAGTCATATATACAGACAAACAGAAACCTGACAGTAAAAATAGCTTATACAAGTTTTCTCCCTCAAATACAAGCCTCTAGGCTGAAGTAAAATACAAAAGTGAGAGATGTAAAAACAAAATAAATCAACAGACTCCAAGAGTAACAGGATCCTCCGCTTCTGTCACCATCCAAACAACTCACCGAGGTGGGTTGCGACCTGCATCTGAAAAACACAACAGAAATATGGTATGCAAATCGGAGGTTCTTAGCATGGTAACAGTGCCCAGTGATGTAGGATATAAGACCTCGGGATGGTAAAGACAATCCTAAGCTCCATATCCATCACAAGATTCAATCTTAAAGCATACTACAACAATAAAGCATAATATAGACTTTCAACATAACTTAAAGCCTTATAAGTATAAAAATGGGTATTCTAACTTAAAGGATTCTCTAGTCTAACAGTTCTCCGCTGTCCCACAGCATTCACCAACCTATCCTCCATGCGATCCCATCGCTGCCGCCTTCCGAACCTCCTCAATTCCAGACAATCACAATTAATACAAGCAAGTAAAACACAAGTATTATATATATACAACAAGTAAAACAACTAGCAATTAAGTATGTTATTCATTTAGGCAAGAGATGCCATTAGGCAAAGCAAACATAAACACATAGTATATGCACATGATGAATGCCTGTCCTATCGTCTCGTGATATCACTTGTTGGTCTATGAATGCCAACCCGACACATCCTTTCGGATGTTGCCTTTTCTGCCACGTCCGAGGATATAGTGCCTGGCACACTTGCATGCTCATTCCGAGGATATAGTGCCTGGCACACTCTTGCGGTAGAGAAGAAAAACAACAACAACATCTAATTCATCATAAAACATTCCAAGGATATAGTGCCCGGCACACTTTCCACATCCAACAAGTCCATCCACCTCCAATAATCACTAATCATCACCATTTCTCATCTCGATCCACTTTCAATTATCAAATCTCGATATTCCAAGGATATTGTGCCTGACTCAATCTCTTTCAAACACGATCATTCCAAGGATATAGTGCCTGACACACTCTCAACATTCATCAAGATTCATCATTCCTTTCTAAGTCCTCAACTCATCACAACCATCATCAATTCATAATTTCCTTTCCAAACTCAAAGTTCATCAGTTTTCTCAATTCATTGTCAGCAATCACCCAGTTCACTATTCTTCCTTCTCTAACCAAATTCATCCTCAAACACTAGAAACCTAAACCTTCGTTCTCTAACTTTTCAGAAGAATACCAAATCAAACCCTCCTAGGACCCTTCCTATGTTTCAAAGCTCAAAAACAAGTCCAAGGGTCTCAAAATGGTATCACAGAAGCTTACACGCTTGTTGGGAAGGTGAAATAGTTGAAAACAAAGTTTAAGTTTGAGAAACAGGGCGGGTGCGTACGCACGGATGAAATTTTTAAAAGTGTGCGTATGCATAGAAGTATGCGTACGCACAGGGCTATCACAATGTCTGTTCGCTATCACAACCTGTGCTAGCGCCCTCAACAGACTGACCTTCCCAACGTGTGCGTGCGCACAGGGCTGTGTGTACGCACAGGTTGTAAATCCTCATTGGGTATGTGCGCGCACAAGCTGTGCTGGCGCTATAAACAGATTGTTTGCCTCTGCGTGTGCATACGCAAAGGTTAAAATTTTCACAGAGGTGTGCGTGTGCACATATCAGAAATCACAAAATTCTGTAACTTTGCAGAATTTCAGATTTTTACACCAAACTTTGAATGATCATAATTTCCTCTACAAAAATCTAAATTTTACAAACTTTAAATCGATTTGAAGAGTTTTCAATGGACTTTAATTCTAGACAAATTTCAATAAATTTTGAAGACTGAGGCATAAATTATGATTAGACAAAGTTTACCAAAAACCTACTTTTACCAAATTCCACAATTTCTTATAAAACACAACCAAAATCATACCAAACTATTTCAAACTCCAATTTACATCACAATCTACCCTCTTAAGTCATAATTCACATTCATACCATCTATTCCATCACACTTCCTCATTCTCAATCTCAGTCACCAAACATACAACATTACAAACAAATTTTCCAACAACACATTCACCACTCATTGTTCTCTCACTATCAATTTTCATCATCAATCTCAGTCATGTCCCATATTAATGACGAACAATTTTCATTCATCCATATTTATCAACCTCAACATCATATCTTTCATACCACACCACTTTTCAATTCACACAATCATTCATCATCATCATATCATTATCAATCATCATAATTGAACACAAAATCATCAACTCAACATAAGTCATCAAACCATCATTCATCACCACACAATAATTCCAATAATCAACTTTATTCATCCCTATCCTATGGGTCTCTAGCCTAAGTGTCCATAAATATTATATACTACATAGAGAAAATCGAAATCATACCTTGGACGATTCCCAATATGCACCAAAACCCCAAAAGAGCACAAGTTGAGCTTTCAACCACAAGCAAGCCTCCAATATGACTCCAACAAGCTCCAAAAATTGCAAAAAACCACAATCTCAAGCTATAATACATATAAATAATGACTAATCAACCTAAGGTTTAACTTAATCACAAAACCACAAGAGATAAAGAATAAATTACCTCACCCAACAGTTTTGGAAGCCAAAACCACAAGCAATCAAGTACTAGAATGTACCTAAACACCCAAAACACAATATTTCACTCAAAACCAAACCCCCAAAATTTGAATTTTATAAGGGCACAAAAATTGGGCAAGGAAACTCGAAAAGCTTACCATAAAGCTTGGATATAAATGACGGGCTCGGCAAGAGCTTCGCGTAGCCGCTGACGGCACACGAATCGGAGCACTGTAGCTCGAGATATCGCGAATTGAAGTGAGAAGTGAATAATGACTCTTCTCTCCTCTCCCTCTTCTCTTTCTCAGCTGGTGTGTTGTGTTTGTGAGTGTGGTGTGTTGAATGGATTCCTTTAACGAACCCTTATATATGTTGGGCTTGGGCCCAACTTGAGCCCGGTCCAACTCGTTAGCATTTTTAGCCCGTTTGGCCCAACTTTGGGCCAAACCTTTAAAATTAACGCCCGGTTTTTCATTTCTAATATTTTTCTAAGGTTTTCAACCGTTTTCACTTTTTCTCGCACAGTATCGAGCAGACTTAAATCGATTCAACCAGTTCGGCTGCCGGTTCACGGTTTTTCTCGATTTTTCAGAGAAAATATACATTTTTTTACTCAGAAGAATCCACTAAGTCCAAAAATCATATTTAAATCCCCAAATTCTCATTTTAACTTTTCGGAACCTAATTTGGGCATTTACATTATTCTATTTGTGAAAACTTCAGTTCTTATAATACCTGCTCAAGTTAGAGGTGTAACCATTAGGAAACCTTAATCCTCTAATCGACTTACAAATATTTTGTCTCTGGTCCTTCATCAGAGTGAACATCGCCTTTGGTTTAACCTACTGCCCATTATCAAGTCTCTTTAAGTTTAGATATGGCTGCCTGCAAATGTCTACCAAGTCTAACCTAGCCTTATCATTATCCTTTGTCCGCTCAACGTCCATTACTGTGTGCATGATATTATGAAACACATTTTTTAATATGCATCACATCAAGACAGTGTCAAATCTCTAATAAGGCAACTCCCAAAATATACTCTATTTAGTCAAATTATGCTACCTGCCATATCCCGGAGGTATCAAACTTGCCTCGTTATCGATGATCTTTGAGATTCTACTAATATAATGCCAAACTTACCTACCACCCAACCTTACGAGTGCCTCTTGTTGTTCAGTTTTATTCTCTTTGAACGAGTCCTTGTTGCGCCAAAAAGCATGATCCATGTCGAGGAATCTTCGATGGCAATCAAACCACGAATTTTTTACCACAATTTGACAACCAAAATGCCTTTGTATCCTTTGTACAAACGAAACATACCATTCTGTCTTTAATGGAACAACCTGACAACATCTTGTATACAGAAAAGTCGTTCATGGTCCACCATTAACGCAACATACAGTTGGAAGTTTGTCTTCATCGAAGTATCATACGTTTCTACACCATGGATCCACAACTCCTTTAACTCGTCCATCAAGGGCTGCAAGAAGACATCTATTTTGGCCTTTGGATTACTAGACTAGGTATGATACACGTTAGAAACATGTATGGGTCCTTCATGCACATTTCGGGACTCAGGTTATAAGGTGTCATGATTACAGGCCAACAAGAGTACGCATTACCAAAATTGGAATTTGGTGCGAACCTGTCAGAGCACAAACCTAGTCTAATATTTCTAGGCTCACTCACAAATGTAAGATGGACCCAATCAAAATGCTTCCAAACTCTTCCGTGTGACGGATGCGTCATGATTTCATCATCTCTCTTGTTATTACTATGCTAGATCATGTGAGGGGTTGAACTCATTGATGCATACAATCGTTTCAATTTAAGGATTAATGGCAAGTAATGCATCCATTTCATTGGAACTCTTTTTAACTAGTGTTTACCAATCTGTTATCTCGGTGATCTACAAAATCTGCATTCAGTTAGGTCTGCATTCCTCTTGTAATATAGCATACAATCATTCAAACAACAATCAATGTTCACCGAATTTAGACCAAATTTCAAAACTAACTTCTTTGCTTCATAGCGGTTTTGGGAGATGCCAATGGTCCCGACAGGTACCAGTTCGTTGCAAAGGGTGGCCCATTTATCAAAAGACTATTAGGTATGATTTGACTCCGACTTAATACGCATCATTCTAACACATGTAGATAATTCCAAATGAACGCACCCCTCGAAAAAAGATTTCACAGCAGATTTTAACAGATGATAAAATCTCTTTGTCTCCGGGATAGGCTCTTGTTCAACCTCTTCTGATTCCATAACACCTGTTGCATCAAACACCATCTCGTTGTATCTCTCTTGGTTATCCTCCCAAGTTATTTCTCCATGTTTAGTTCTCTCACCACTCAAACTCTCGTTAATCGAACATCGGACCTATTCAAATTCTAGGCAAACCAATTAATTTCCTACTCGTCTACTTCCTTGTGTTCCGTCCACATCCAATACTCATCCTTGAACTTGTTACAGTAGAGGTGAAGCGTTATGTCCGTAGGTCCTAACTACTTAGTCAGTCGACACTTTTGACACGGACACCTAGATACCTCTTCAGACGTAAATAGTTTCATGCTGAAGACATGCGCAACAAATGCATTACCCCCTCAAAAAATTCAGGTTTTAAACTCCCCGCCCATCATTATCCCTATCATACATCGATGACGATGACTAGGAATTATATTGAAACACACACCTTATAATTCAACGAACATCACAAATTATTAATTTTTTTAGAAAAATTGGCAGAGTGTACCTATAATTAGAATCTTCCGCTAAATATAATTATCATTTTCTGACAAATCAAACATGTTTTAAATAATTTAAACGATAATTCGGCTGAACTTCTCCTTAAATTAGAGACATTCATCAAATAAATATAACAGTTTTTATTGAGAAAATATATGCAGGCATAAATTATAACATACATGCATTCAATAAAACATCAAATCCTAACCGTTCTAGTGCGCAACCCCTTATAACTCCACAAATTTTCAGCAAACAAGGGTTTCGAGAAGGCACCACTATGCGACTTTCTCCCACTTCCGTCCTAAACTCTATCCTAAAAAAAGTAAGTCCAAGATAAAATTTAAACAATTCATTATATTCAGAGATAGAAAATCAACCTGGAATATTACTACACAAACAACAAAAAAAGCAAACTTAAACTGATCTAAGAAAAAATAGCATCGTCCTAATAAAAAAGACAACGTATTAAATTCACAACTTGAAACTAATTAAAAAACTTATTTGAAAGAATAAGTAAAACCCATTATTTCAATTAATTAAGAGTTAATTCTAATTTCAGCAACCTAACAAGAGGCATGACAAAAATAAGCAACATAAGTTTAATGCAACTGAAAGAAACTCATTCAATAAACTCAATTAAAATCTTCCAACAATTCAACCACTCTTAATCTCACCTTACTTAACCTACTCTAACATGATTTATTTTTACATCCATTAAATTAACACAACAAATCCTAATCACACACTTCATTAAACAAATTTAACCACTGATTTAACAAAAACCCTAACAAAATGCTAAAGTCACAAATTCATAAGTAAAAATAAAATAACTATACCAATAATAAATCTGATGATAGTGGCTACAGGATCTCTTTAATGTAATAGTGACAGAGGCGGTAATGATGGCGATGTGAATGGCAACCACAGCGGAAGATGCGGTGGGGACAGAGAGGGTTTTGCGTTTGAATTTTAACCCAATATTACCGTCATATTTTCTGACGGTAAATCACCAAAATGACGTGTTTCATTCAACTATGATACCGGCGGAATATACTGACGAAAAATTTAACGGTAACATTGGCGCCGTTGAGTTATATTTTCGCACCAATAATTATCATCGACTTTAGTGACGAAAAATCTCTTCCGACAGTAACCTTTTATGGCGATGAATTTTTCTTCTTTTCTGTCGGAAAATCCAACGAAAAATTCAACGGTAAATTCGCCGATACAGGTCGACGCTAAATCCGATGATACTCAGCCTTTTTTCTGTAGTGATGATGATGATGATGAACAAAATACATTTAAATATGTTTTAGAATAAAAAATACATCAATTTGTTGTAAATGACATCGAAATGGCTAAACCTCTTATATATGAATTCAATACTACCCAACTAATTCAATGGTAAGAAAAGTACATCATTTAATTGAAAAAGACACGGTCAAAAAATTTATATGTCACGGCTAATAAATTTCGGTGTCAAATTATGAAATTTCTAATAAATTATGCACAAATTAAAATTATCCATCCTCCTCCTCCTTTTGTTCTTCTTTCACATTCTCATAATTCTTGTTTCACCCTCTTAACAAAAACCTGTGTTACGGTTAAGAAATTTCGGTGTTAAAATTAAGAAACTTCTTGTGTCATGGTTAAAAGTTCCGATGCTCTTTTTTTATAAACTCTGTATAAATAAATAACTC
The DNA here is from genome assembly GCF_000817695.3 of Arachis duranensis. Classification (NCBI taxonomy): domain Eukaryota; kingdom Viridiplantae; phylum Streptophyta; class Magnoliopsida; order Fabales; family Fabaceae; genus Arachis; species Arachis duranensis. The sequence continues at coordinate 95,825,235 of NC_029772.3, read as the reverse complement.
TTCTTTATAAATTCTGCATAACTAAAAACTCCTCATCCTCTTCTTCTTCACCATCATCATCTTTTTTTTATTTATTTTCTTCTTCTTATTTCACATTCTCATCATTCTTTTTATTTTATTCTTTTAACAAGAATAAAAAGATAAACCAAACAAAGAAAAAAAAAACATAATGCTGTAAAATTATCAGAAATAGGATAAGCAAAAGAAAAAAAATGCAATAACAGTAGTAGCAATAAAAGAACGACGATAAAAAAAAAATACGTAAAGAAGAATAAAGAACGCGAAAAAGAAGACTAAGAAGTATTTATATTAAAGAGTGCAAGATACAAACATTTATATTAGTAGAGAGTTAAAATGTATCTAATGCGTTTTCGCTAATAAAATTAGTTTTTGTTAGATTTAAATCAATATGATTAAACTTAATTGTTAACAAAATAAATAAATAAATATGCGATAAGACTGTGGAAATAAATAAACATATTTCCATTAAAACTACAAAAAATATTCTCAGATTATTTATTCACTAATAAATGTACCCTTGTTTGTCACAAAGACAAAAATAATCTATATTTAAAAACCTATCAATTATCATAACTCATTGCAAATCTTGGTGTGAGAGATCACCGCATAAGTATTGCCGTTTGCCATCATAGTCGTTTTTGTTAACGGAGATAATATTTTATCTATTTTCAAAATATTTATTTTAAGGATATTTCATCCTTATCATAAATCGTGAACATTTTTTGTTGACATTTAGATAATTCAGAGGCATTTTTCACTATTCACTCTTCTATTTATATAGTATATTAATTAATCATATTTATTGTAAATTTGTGGTTTTTGAATGAAATGTATTGTATTTAACCCCAATCATCATATATCTTTATAAATAATAAATATTATAGTGAAGATTGGAGTACTTAGAGTGGAGGTAAACCTGGTTACCATAAGTTATTCATGTAATTTTTAATCACCGAACTACATTAAACTTTTTTATTTTTATATTATATAAAAGTAACTAATAAAAATACAAATTGACTTTTAACAAAAAACACTGTGAGTAAATAACCATAATAAAAACAATAATTAAGGTTTCTAAGCAGGATCATACACTAGTTAAAAAATTACAAAAATACAATTATAGAATTTATTATTTTGAATCTTAATTGTATTTCTTTATTTGGATGGTAGGTTAATTACAAAAAAAAAATTTTAAAAATATTTTATTGAAAAAAATAGAGTTAATGTTTAAAATAAATTAAAATTTTACAAAAACCAATAGAAAGAAGAAGGTTTTATTAGGTCCTACATTATTTTTAATTTTGTAATTAGAGAATTTTTATGTCAAAAATGTTAAAATTAACAAAATATTTCTTGCAAAATACATGCGATCAAAGATCTAATTAGGTTTTTAATTATGAATACCTTCAATTTGTAAAGAAATATTCAGTTAATTCTAATATTTTTTACACTAAGAATTATGAAGGACCTAATTATAAAATTAAAAACAATGTAGGGACTCAATTAAAAAAAATATAAAAATTTAATTACAAATTTGATAAAACTATAAGGACTAACAGAATAATTAACCAAAGAAAAATATATATAAGGAATAAAATCTATATTTACATTTACAAATACAAATTCTAATTTTTTTTTTCTTTTTACTTGATTTCTAAAACCATATTTGTTCTATTTTTTGAATGAAAATTTTTTCATTTTAGTGAGTAGTTTTCTTTTTTTTCTTTGGACTATATTTTTCCATAGTTGGGCTACTCGTCTTTCTACCCAAAATTATTTCTCTTCGGTGAAACCCAACCACGTTATACCTGTGGAAATTGACTTGGACTAGTTGAGAGGTTTAACTCGGTTTTTTGTCTAAATACAAGTGTTAGATATAAAACTCGTTTTTGTATACAATAATTTATTATAATAATAAATTTTAAATAAAATTTAAATTTATAACAAATTAATTTTTAATTTATCGAATTGAACAATAATTAAAAAAAGGTGGCGGTGGATTCCGGAAAATTTTATTTTGTAATTACAAGAACCTTCAATGATGAATAGTGAAATACCATGGAGTCTCTGTCAAATCCTTTTAGATAGTGTTGACGATAACAACAACTACTCCAATGAATGAATCCATTTCAAGGTTCTTGTTGATGCAACTTTTTATTTCTCTGATAATAACATTGACAATACCCACTTTACCTACACTCTTTTTCTACAATGTATCATTTGCTGAAGTATACAACTAGAACTAGAAAGATGGCAAGTAGGCATTATTTTATTTGGTGACCCATTTATTTCCTATCTGATTTAACTAATCTTCTAGGTTGTGTTTGTTTTTAGGTATGGATTATTAAAATAGAGACATTAAAATATGAAATTATATTTAGCATATGAGATATAAATATAAATATTGTGTCTAAAAATATTGAATTAGTATATTTTATATTTTTTTAACAAAAAAACCATAAAAATACTAACAAAAAATACACTTTATTTTTTTATTTTTCTTCTATTGTATCGATTTTTTATAATTATTTTGTTTATTATTATATTTTTCTCTAAAATTTTTGTATGAAAAATATAATAATAAATCAAACTTTTATAATTTATTCTTTTCTATTTTTAGTCAATTATCAAACAAAATACACAAATAATAAATTTTGTATTTTTATTTTTTTTATCTTGTTTTGAGCGTCCTATTTTATCATGTCCATCTAAATTCATTACTATTAAACAAGTACCATATTAGTTAATTAATATAAACATTTTTTTTTTACTTTGTCTTAACTAGCTACTTGCAATAATGGAATGTAGGAAAGGAAGACAGATATAAAAGATATAAAGAAAATATTTTTTGTTTAAAGCTGGGATTTTGTTTTCTTTCTTTTGTTTTGTTTTTACTTAATTATCAGGTAAAGGCGTAAAGCGAAAACAAGAAAGAAAATACAGAACAAAAATGCTTCTAAAGGAAAGGAAAAGAAAAAGTGAGCAAAATTTGTTTTGCTATAAGACCAATTTTATGGTGTATTTTATTTAGTATCTAATTTTTGTCTAATTTATTTTTTATAATAATTTTTAAATATTTAAAAATTTTTAATTTCTATATTTTTAAATTTAAAATTAAATATTTAACCTTTTTAATAATTAAACAATATATAAATTTTAAACACCATAACAAACATCTTTATATCATTTCTTTTTGCTGCTCAACATAGGATAATATGACATATTATATTGTATCGCTTTTTTATTTCATTTGTTTTGGTCAAAATACTTATAATTAAAAATAAAGCACACGTTTGGTGTCAAATTCCTGAAAGTAAATGATAAAAAAGTGATAAAGTATAAAAGCATACCCCTTTTTTTAAAAGCATTGTTTTTTCTTCTCTTTTTTCTTGACGATTGTCTTTTGTGATTGTTAGCTAGTTTTTTTACAAATATTTATAATATTATAGTTATTAAATTTGAATTTAATACTTTCAAATTATATAAAAGTTGGTACACACAATCTTCAACCATTAAAGTATAGCTAAATTTATTCTTATATATAGTAAAATATATAAATCAATATCTAAAATTAGGGTTGTGCGTATTATCAAAGTGCTAGTTATATCATAAAGCTTCTAATAGATTAACACTAAATAAATCACGTTTATTTCCTGATTTATTTTTTAATATATTATTATTATTGTTGTTGTTGTTAGTGTAATCTATATAATAATTGTGACGGGATGTGATTGATAACCTATTGGTTCTGTGTTAACTAATTAATATATCTTACCTAATTTCATATTTCTAATTTTACGTATTTAATAATAATTTAAAATATGGAATAATAATAACTACACTTGTGTTTATTAATATACTAATAAATATAAGAAGAATAAAGGGTCCGGTGATGATTAGGGTGGCAATGGGTAAGATATGGTAGGGTTTGGAATTAACTCTAGTTTTATTTGTGAGTTAAGATTTTTTATATAAAATTAATTATATTTTATTTGTGGGTTGAAAATATTCTAACCCTAATTCTATATATTCTTAACCCCAGGCATCTGACCTTATCCGGAATTACAAAAAAGATGTAAAATTATTATATAACTTGATGATAATTTAAAATAGAATTGATTTTTATATATAAAAAATATTAAATTATTAATTAATAATATTCTTTTAGTGGCTAAAGATCTTTTATATTTAGTAAGAGGTTTTTGGTTCAATATCCACTTGAAACATATTTTTATATAAGTATATAACATATACATATACAAAGTGCGAGTTAGTCGGCGGATAAAATTGAGACTCAATCCACACTCTACCTGACTTGCACAAAAATTCTACCCGCATCATACTTTACTCGCTGCGAATCGTGTTAACAACCTTACTCGACCAGACGAGATCAAATTAATATCTATGGATAAGTTGCATGTTGTGACCCTACTCGTAGCTATTGCTTTTTCCCATCTTATAATAACAAAATAAATAGATTAAATAAACTCACTCATCATGTTATTTTTTGCATATATAGAAAGAAAATTCCATATACTAACACAAAAATGGCAAATAAAATATATTACAAAAAATAAAACCACTACTAATGAGTAGGTTTTGAAAAAAAATAAATGGAATATTTTAGAGCTTTTGAATTTCTTTTTTATATATACAACATTTTTACTATATGGTGAAAATTTTTCCTATAATAAAAAATAAATAATGAATCGTATAACGTAAAGATGCATTGGTGATTATTTGAAATAATAAATTCTCAATAAACTGTTTTAAGTGTCACTTTCATTCATATAATTTAAAATTTTTTTCTTAAAATATATTATTCTACTTTAGTTTTTAATTATTGTTATTACAAATTATATATATATATATGGTTTTTTCAGATTATATGGATATATAGTTGTAAGAATTTAAATGTTGATGATATGATGGGGCACCTAATTAATTCGTTTTAAAAGTCAACAATGTGGGACAATTGACAAAGCGTTTTAGTGAATAAGGTTGATTCCATTTTAACAAAGTTGCAATAAAATTACAAGCAAACAAAGAAGCATATATGTATGTATTTATTAAGATGAATTACAATTAAATATCAATTTAATTGAATGAATTAGTAACTCTAATGAGTAATGATATGACCTTTTACTTTCGTGGTAAGAAAGTAGTAATAATTTAATGATTAAATCTCTTGTATTTAAGAATAAGATTTTTATTGGACTTTTATCCAATTATTTTTATTAATTTTGATAAAAAAATAATATCAATAAACTATAATTCAAATAATATATTTTTTTATTTTAAAAATTTTGACTTCTAATTTCACTTTCGAAAAAAAAAATGAGATGCAAGAAGGAAAGAAAAAGCAGATCTAGAAGCAAAAAGAATGAATAAATAGAAAAAAAAGAGAATAATACTTATTTTAACTTGAAAATATACATATATTTTGATAAAATGAATTAAAAAATGATAACAAGCAAAACTATTTTGACAAGATATGTTTTGTTTGAGAACATAATTCAAACATTTAGATTAATACTTAAATTCGTTTTAAAAGATAGTCTATTTTTTAAATTATTTTTTTAATTTTATTAATCATATTAATTTTGAAAAATATAATTGTTAGTCAAATCCATTATTTTATTAATTATATAATGATGTTTTATATTTTATATTAAGTATCATGTATCATAAAATAATTAATTAAAAAATGATACGTTAACTGATTATTTTGTGATATTTATATTATGTTAACTTACATTATACTTTACATAATATATTATTATTTAATTGATAAAATACTTGAATTGACTAAAAGATATATTTTTAATTTTTAAAAATTAATGCGATTAAAAAAATTTTAAAGATCAACGAAAAAAATTAAATATTAATTCAATTATTTTTATAAAAAAATAATAATAAAATATTATTAAATAGTAAATTAATTAAATTTATTAAATTATTTAATAATTTTCAATAATCAACTTTTTATAAAGTTAACTGAATTTTTAGTTTCTATCAAATTTTAATAATAATGTAAGTTTATAAAACTTTTTTTTATGTGATAAAAGAGAAATTAAAAATACTAAGATTTACATTTTAAATATTAATAAAATAATAAAAAGTAATTATAAAAAAATTATATTTTTTTTATACAATCTCAATCTATATAGTAGAGTGACCCAATTTTAATTATGTTTTGCTAATGAAAATAGGTAGTAAAATGAAGAGTAAGAAAAGAGGGCAGGTGTGAAACGAGTAAGGAAGGTACAACTACAGCTTCAACCGCTTAGAGTTAGAGTGAGTGAGTTAGACCCAACTGCCGTTGACGTAACCGACGCTCACTGTCTCCCATTTCCCAATGTAACAACTCACCACCACACCACATCTCTCTATTTTTATTTTATTATTTTATTATTTCTTTTTCTTTCATTCTAATTTCCACTTCTCTTCTCTTTCTCACTCATTTCATAATTCATTCATATGAATCCCATTCTCTCTCTCTCTCTCTCTCTCTGCACACACATCACACCATCCTCTTCAATTCTTCTTCTTCTTCTTCTTCTTCTTCCATCTCTCTTTTCTTAGGGTTCCATTTCCACGTACGGTTACCGCCATTTGCAATGCTCAATTCTACGTACACTCATTCAATTCAGTCTTGACGCTCTTTTTTTTGTTCTCATTTGTAGAAACACCAGACCCATGACGACCACCGAGCTTCTTCAAATCCAACCACCCGAACTCAGATTTCTCTGTAAGTCCATCTTCTTCACCAACCACTTACACTTAAACAGCTTCTTCTGTATATATATCTACTCTTCCTTAATTCACATTCTTTCTTTCTTTCTTTCTTCTTTGCGGTGTAGTTGAATTGAAGAAACAAAGCTCGTGCCAGGTTCAAACTGTAAACAAGTCCGATCAGTATGTTGCTTTTAAGGTACTTTCGTTTCTTTCTTTTCTAAACACCAATCTTGAATGAATATGCAAAAGTAAAAAATCTCAACTTTGAATCAATGTGCAGGTGAAAACAACGTCTCCAAAGAAATATTGTGTTAGACCTAACTTAGGCATCATCAAGCCAAAGGAAACATGTGATTTTACTGGTATTCTTTTCTTCTTCGAGTTCTAAAACCCTTGTGTATATGCATAATTGTGTTATATACATGTATTATGTTGGATGATGCAGTTACTATGCAAGCTCAGCGAACAGAACCACTTGATATGCAATGCAAAGACAAATTTCTCATTCAGAGCACAATTGTCCCCTTCGGAACTACTGAAGATGACATCACCTCTGATATGGTTAATTAGTTTTCTGTCATTAACACTTGGTTCAATAGTAGCCCTATTGTTTTCTTGGATGATTTTGAAGCGTTTCTTTTATATATTTCTGCAGTTTGCAAAAGATAGTGGGAAGTATATTGAGGAGAAGAAACTGAGGGTGGTCCTCATCAGCCCATCTTCTTCCCCGGTTTTGCTTCCAGTAAATGGCGATGCGAAGCAGGAATCAAACAAAGTTCCTATGGAAAAAGATAGGGTGCCTAGTGGAGTTGAGAACATACCTCCTCCTCTGAAGGTGATCTCATAGACAATTTGTATATGTAGATCATCAATATTTTTTGTTCATCATGGTGATGTCCGTGCTTTGCTTAATGAATAATGATAAATAATATTTTCTTTCCCGTTATTCATTTCTTGTGGCAGGTTTGTGAGGAATTCAAAGGATTGGAAACAGCCAAGAATATGGAAGAAGACAGAAGGGATGAGGATGTTGTTGCAAGACATTCTGAGAATGAGAATGTGCCTGATATAAAGCCCGAAAATGATGCTGCACAGTTGAATTCAGCTGAGGAATATGAGCAATTGAAGTCAAGGCTAAGTATAATGGATACAAAGCTAAGAGCGGTGAGACCTCTTAATCTATATTGAACTTTATGTAAAAGTCATTTTAATTTCAAGACTTTTATTTCGCAGTTTAATATAACTCTAAAATGTCTGCTGCGAAAATGATCTCAATCACATCATTCTTTTAGCTAACAGCTGAACCTTAAGTAGCGGAATGATTGTCAATTCTAAGTTTCAAACATTCTTGGTATTACTGAAAAAGCTTTCAGGAAAAAAAAAAAATTGTGTGATAATTTTCTAGTTCTATGAGTGCCGTAAAAGGTTGTTACAAGATACCTTGGTATATTTCGAATTTCAATCCCTTTTTAGCAATTTTTCTTTATTGTGTGTGTGTATGTGTGTTTGTGAGCTTCAAAGATGAAACCAATTAACATTATGATGTTTGCAGGCTGATGTAACCATCTTGAAGCTGGATGAGGAGATGCGAATGAACACTCAAGAAAAAGATTTGCTTAGAAAAGAGTTGGTAGGTTTCCTATCTGTCCATAGTTACAAACCGAGAAACTATGTGAATCCTGTTTTCCACTTGCTCAAGTGTTAATAATAATAAGCTTAAATGTTCATCAGTGGCTTCCCTTGGCAAAAAACTTGGTACCAACTATTATATATATTTTCCTCATATTAGTAAATTATATATCCCTTCCAATGAGAAGTGAGTTCACCTTTGTTTACATTCTTATTGTGGGCTGATGTTATTCTGATGCAATTTTGTTATACAATTTTGTTGTTGATTGATAAATTTTCAATGTCTGATATGGAGCTTTTCCATGTTTTGTTAGGAGGATATGAGGAGGAAAGTAGATATGAGAAGAGTTCAGGCTGGTGGGTTTCCATTACTGTTTGTTTGCATGGTTGCTCTTGTCAGTGTGGTACTTGGTTACTATATTCATCCATAAGGTATAGAAAACTCTGCCACTTGTTTGTAGAGAATAGCCCACATTCTGAAATCATGGATTTCTCTGTAATGATTATACACAGGATTATTCATTTGTTTATTGTGATGGTTTTACTCGAGATGTTGATAATGTGATACGGGATGCTGTGTGAAATGAATGTACAGTGAACTATTCCTTCCTTTTCAATAATAGCTAGCCTTTTGATGTTTTTACTTTTTATAGCCCTATTTGTTGTCTGTCTTCTTAGAACTTCCCGCAATTATAGGACTCTCAAACTTCTCCTTCAAAAAATAATCGTAATACAATCTAGGTTGCAGAAAGTGAAAACTGTATTAACTAACTGTCAGCACCTTTTCATCGATAATTTTATACACACAAAAAAATGCACACCCAAAAATACAATCATCTGGCCCAATCAAGTTGCAAGTTACAAGCAATCAATCCCACCCTTCTCTCTCTATGTCAGCAAAAACAGGGGGGGCAAAACTAACACAAAAAACCTCACGTCAGAAAAAAAAAAATGTTGACAATTTCACATTCCTTCTATAACCTTTTCGTCGTATCTTTTTTCCTTTATTCTTGTATCCCTTTTTGGTATTATCTGAAGCTGAAATCTTCTAACTATAGGCTACAGTACACAACCGAAAGCCGATTTTATGCCATAACCACAATACAAAATCAGTAGTATCTTCACAAATCATAAGTTTTCTTCAGCTGTAGGTGAAGTAATTGAACGCCACTGCGGAAGACTCGGTTCAAGGGGTGAACCTGGAACGTAAGGTACAAAACCCCTCCCACCAAAGACAGGACGCATAACAGAGTCATCAAACTTGCGCCAATAATGGTGTACTCCACGATTAGTCATGTTCAGAAGCATACGCAATCGGTTTGGGCTAGGCCCATTTACACTGTCACCATTGTTGGGCCCTGAGTCATGGTGTCCATTGCCCAATAGGGGCTCTGTCAGTGTCTTTGGGGTCGATGGTGGGGACGGTATGCTGATTATATGTTTGGAAGAAGGAAGCAGTAACCTCACAAGTGGCTTTGTCATCATCCCAAACACCTGCACTTATTCAAAAGTTACAACAAAATGAATTATGGTCCTTCCTTTCTTTTTTAAAACATTATTACAAAGATATATCATGCTGGGATCACATCACACGTATGAGAAAATGATGCATTGACACTACTGTTTTTCAAATCCACCAAAGTCCCCCTTTTCCTTTCACGGTTAACTAGTATATCATCACTACATTGCTTAGTGTTGACTTTTAGTTCAATATTTTCAATCAAACACTTGTTTTATTACTTACAAACCAAGTTGATCAAGAAAAGATTAGTGTCTAACCACTGTGCTGAAGAGAACAACAGAAATGGTACTAGTGATCATGATGGCATTCTCACGCGACTCAGAGTAGCCTAGCCTTGTAAACTGCATGTCAAAGATTCAGTTTATTACTAAACCAGACGCAGATTTAGTTAGTATTGAAAGCTAGCCATGAAGTTTGATTACTTCACCTGGTTGTAAGCAAGTGCTATAGATACAGCACCTCGCATGAGACCAGACCACCAGATTGTGACCTGTGAAACAAGATCATAGGAGACAGGGTCATGTACCAAGGAAGGCTCCGAAAAGAAACTGAAACAGGGAAAGAAAACACATACTTGTTGCTTCATGTCAATTTTCACATGTGGGGATTTCTGGAGCAAATTGGATAAGAATGAGAGAGGAAAAACAAATGCTGCTCTTCCAACTAGGATAAGTCCTAGAAGCACTGAACTGATCCCAACTGATTTTCCAGGACTAATGAATCAAGATACCAAAAATGTTAATTAAAATTTTCACGTTTTACAAAGTTTATTCATCTAGAAATGTTAGTATTACCTTTGGCTTACAAATCGCCACTTCTCTATGTCCAGTGCATCCATCCCAACATAAAGGAATATAAATATCTCAGCAATGAATGACAATGTTGCAAAAGCATGCCTGCAATAGGTTAATTCAGATCAGCAATCTCATAATAAATCAAACATGTTGAAATTTTTTACGTACTTCGTTGTGACTCTTGAACTTTCGGTAACATTGTGCCATGTGTAGTGAGACATAACTATGCCGCAGAAGAACATGGTCAGAATAGCACTCAAAGCAAATAGCTACAAAAGAAAATAAAATTATTAGTATTGGAATTAATTGCATCAGTAATGAATAGACATGGAAAAAAACCTCCATTAAAATTAAAAGGAGATTCTCACCTCAGCAAGCATGTATGAAAGGTAAGCCATCAGTATCATAAGAGCAACCTCACGATTGGTACAATGCCTGCCATTTGTGACAAGTTCTTTAAATTAAAAAAAAATGGACATTAATAATAATAACAACAGTAATGATATGGCTAAAAAAATATACCTGATCAACTTGCCAAAATAAAGATTTTTAATAATGTATGCACTAAGCAATCCAACCTGACAAAAAAAAGGTTCATTTGGAAAATTGTAATTAATTACAGTCTCAAATAAAAAGCAGCAGAGACAACTGACAAGGGAACAAAACTCTTGGGTCAGATGAAGACATACTAAAATTCCCAGCACAGTGCTTGCGATGAATAAGTATAAAAAGTTGGCTAATAATTCTGAAGCGGTGGCAAAGTCAATGTGGGAAAGGTCAAAATTCTGAATTGCTTTGAGGAGCACCACAGAAGTAGCATCATTTACTACCCCTTCCCCAAACACTAGGCTGTATAGTAATGGTGTCTCGTCCTGATTAAGCACCTGACATTACCAACACAAGTAGTTTTCATAGTTTAAACAACTATCCTTTAGTTTAAAAAAAGGGAGAAAAAGAATCTTGAAATTTTGACCTGCAAAGTGCAAACAGAATCTGTTGCTGAAAAAATTGCTCCAATTGCTGCATTTAGGAAAATCACGTAAGAGTTTGAAGAGAATGTTCACTATATCAGAAGGATATTACTACTGTTTTAATTAATCATACCTAGATAATCTCCAATCTTGAGTGAACCAAGATCCAATTTCTGGAATAAGTGTATAGCACCTAATCAAAATGAATAACGTTTATAAATAAAAAATTGAGATAAGCAATTAACTTGTCATAACTTTTTGAGTAGAAATTATTACCCAGTGATATGACCGCGAATGATATCAAAGTTCCAACGACTCCGAAGAGAATTATAGTCATAAAATTGCGAAAGAATTGTTTCTTCTTCACTCGAAACCTAGAGTAGCAGAGCAATGTAAGTAAGAATTAAAGCGTTCAATTGAAATATTAGTTCATTACTTAACACACAAAATTTCAGAAAACGTAGAACTGACCCGGCATTGAAAATGATAGGTGGGAGAAGGTAAATAAAGAAAAGATCTTCGCTGAAAACGAAAATGTGAGAGCTTCTTCCTCCCGTGTTTAGCAATATGAACACTCCTGTACACAGACCCTACACCGGATCGGAATTCATTATCAGCATTTTAGATAATTAGTTAGTTTGTTAGTTAACTAACTTAAGTTGGTCAAGTGGTCAGTTCACTTGTCCTGTCAAGTTTCAAATCTCGCCTTATGTATGTAGTAATTCATTAGCCAACAACAGACTTTTATGGAGTAATTCATTAGTCCTTAGTCTGTCAAGTTAAAGATGCAACCAAAAAAGGTTAGTTAGTTAGTTAGTTGCTGGAATGAACTACTCACAATAAGAAGGGCGGTGATGGATTCATTGAGCCATGGATTCTTTTCGAGCAAGTGACCTATGATGATACAAGCGCATAGAAGAGCTACAAAGAGGTTCATTGACACCACTGATGCGTGATCGGAGCTCATCACACTCGTTATTACTTCCTCGTATGCCATCTCTTCTTCTTTTCTCCGCAACCAAAAACACCATTTAAGCAAAAGCAAAAGAAAGACAGTAAAGAGAATGCAAATAGTCTAAACTTTAATCATCAACACTGAGCTTCCATGTAATGCAACCAGTTCGCAGTTATATATATATGTGTGTGTGTTATATAGAGCTTATTTGTGCCATCTTTTAAAAAAATTTTTTTTAAAGTTATATTTTTAAAAGATATTTTAAGAAAGTAAAATAATTTTATGTTATTTTATATGAAATATTTTTTTAGTTATCTTTTATAAAAGATATTTATAAATATAAAAATAATTTTATATTTAAATATTAACCATAAAAAGATATTTTTTAGTTATCTTTTTTAAAGTTAAGACTTAAGAGTAAGACTCAATCCCGCAATTTGTAGATGAATATAAAGAGATTATACAATTTGAGTTATAGTTCGTTGGTATATAAAAAGATTTTTTTTATTAAAAAGTAAAAGTAATTTTATATTTAAATATTTCATATAAAAAATCTTCTTGGTATCAATTATGTTTGGCTAAAATAATATAAAAATATTTTTTGTTTATTTATTATATAAAAAATATTTTTAAAGAAATAAAAAAAAGATATAAATTATAACTTCTCAAAAAAATATTTTTTTATTTTTTTAGTATTTTTATTTTTGCTATTAAAAATTTGTCAAACATGTTAAAAATAAAAATCTTTTAACTTAATAACACCCAAACAAATACATAGTCCTCTTACAAATGGTTTCCTGATATAGTATAAAAGTTTTTATGACCAAAAGAGCCTGTTAGAGATATAAATATTTTTGAATGATAATACTAAAGAAAAAAAAAACAGGCAGAAAATTAATAAAAATTAAATAAAATAAATTTTAACTGTTTTTGTTTAATTTTTTTTGTTATCAAATATTTTTGTTTTTAAATTTGTTGAATTCTTGGTGAGACAGATCTGGCCGTTGAAGTTGTTATGATGATGGTGAGGTGGATGGATGTGATGGGAGGTTCACAATGGGGACACATATCGGCATGCCATTGCAGTTTGCCGAAGATGAGGGTGCAACTTTCATCATTCTGTCGTCTCAAACTTTCTTCTATTTGATTCCTTCTTTTCCCTCTTTATTCTTATTAATTATTATTACTATAATGTTTTCATCATCATCCTCCTACATAAAAAATTAAAGTGCTAAATTTGAATACTAAAAAAATCAAGCTTATATTATTATATCGGTGTTTATTTTTTCATAGTACGAAGCATTACACGGCCGTTGTTAGTTGTATTAGAAGTCCCATGATGTTGTATTGTATAGAATAATATACCGATAATTTTTTATTTTATGTTCAAGCTAAGATAACTTTTACTTTTTGAGCAGTTTAGATGAATATTCAAGTATATGTGTGTGTGTCAAAATAAATTTAAATAAAAAAGAAAATACATATACTGCCATTTCTTATATATTTTGAAATAAATAAGAAAGATAACCGCTTTATTTAGATGCAGTTGGGCCACATTCATTTTTAAGGAAAGGTACGAGGAAATGTTTTCTAGATCAAGTATGTATTTTTATAAATAAATAATAACAATGACAATGACAATAGTGTCCTTCTCAGTTAAGTAGTTAACCAACACCATACCATGGCTGCATCAAATTGACATAATCATTGTTCTTCATTATCACATTCTACTTTTTACATTACCACGTGTGGCACGTCAGCAGTATTTTGCTATGTATGCTCTATATTGTATTTGTGATTATAATAAAATAAGAGTAAATAACCTTTCTAATCCTATTCTTTTTTAAAATTGACTAGTCGCATCCTAACCTTTAAAAAATGACGAATCTACTTCTGTTTATTCACTCTGTTAGACTCATCGACCCTTTCGTAGCCCCTTGGTTGAAATTCGACGGAAAACGCTGACCTGTAACGGTGAGCAGGTGATCTGACATGTACACATCAGCTGAATTTCTGAAGACAATTTGGCCCCTGCCTAGTCATCAAAATGTCATCGTTTGAAGGAAGGAGAAACGCGCGTTTTAGTGAACCTCTTCCCCTTTCTCCCCCTCTTCGAACCCTAACTCTAGGGGTGTGCATGGACCAGGTGAAATCAGATTTGATGTGACCCAGACCCGCCCCGAAATATATACCGGACCTATTTATTAGACCCAAATCTGGTCCTAGACCCGATGAAACCTATACACTTTCGGGCCACGATTATATCGGGTAAAAACCGGGTGAAAATCGGGCCATTAACATTACATTACCTTGATACCTTCTTATAAGCTAGCATGTAAAAATATCCAAATTTTCAAGGCTCCAACTATTATTTGACATGGTAAAATTCACTTAGAAAAATATAACAAGAACCAACTCTTCTCTAAAATTAAAGCATAATCATAATCAATACTAATATTGTATAATAACACCAAATATTTAAATTAATACAAATAACACAACATTATACATTAGTCTAAAATTTTATGCATTTTAAACATAAAACATTAATTTATAGTCTTATAATAACTAATAACACAAAATATTAAGGTTTACAATACTTAAATTCCACATAAGAATAGCCATCATCCATCACTAATAACACAAAATATTAATTGTGTATGATGACCGGGCCACCGGGCCGACTTCGGGTGACCCGAGCCATGACCCGGACCCGATCCGAAATAATATTCGGGTCTATTTTTGAGACCTTTACCCGACCCTAGACCCGATGAAATCACACCAAATTAGCCCCTAAAGTGCTCGGGTCCGGGCCGGGCCATGTACACCCCTACCTAACTCAAGTAACAACCATGAGTGACGCAGAGCTATCCTCAGCCGCTCAGACCCGTCGTGGTTGGAGGAAGGGTAGGATGGGTTCGAGTAATGCTAGTGGAGAAAAGAAGGTGAAGTTTCAACACCCTAAATGCAAGTGTGAAAGTTATGCAATCATGCAAGGATCTGCAACTGCCAAGAACCCAGACAGGATCTTCTTCAGTTGTTGTCACTATCGTGTAAGTGTTCCTCTAGGCTTGATTATTGTAGTCAGTTTGCCTTTGTGCTTGAATGAATGATCTTCATGATAACTGCAACTGTAGATAGAACGACCTCATTGCAACTACTTCATGTGGCTGGATGAGCTTATGTCCTGTCATTTTGCACATGAGGAAGACATTGATGTAGATAAAAGAATGTTGATGCTAGAGAACAAGTTTGAGCAATTGGAGCACAAAGTGAATTTGGCAATTGAAGGAAATTCAAAGAAATGGAGTATTGGATTTAGGATCTATGTCATGGTAGCCATGTTGATTGTATTAGTAGCAGTGAGATATGCTGTAGTCTAAGCCATAGCTTGTATGTTGTTGCAGATGTATGGTTAATGTTAAAATATGAAAAGTTTGCTTTTGGGTATATAGTTACTATGTTCTATATGGATGGATTGTGAGTTTGTTGTATTAATGATAATCTAACTTTGTGTAATAGTTACGGATCTATGAAATCCTGGACAGTGTGATTTATATCCAAAAGCAAAGGAGTTTCATTCATAATGCTATACACATAGGCATAGTTTAGTCTGCTGATGTATCAGCTGAAAACAAAATACATGTTTTGTTGAGCTAAATGTTTACTCCCTAAACAAAAGGTCACTAGTAGTTGGCTACATACTTTAAGTCATTAAACAACAGGTCCCAGCCTTTAATACATTGTGGATCCAAAATAACCAAAAAAAGACAAAAGACACCACTCCTATGCTGCTCTACCATGTGTATGAGTTGGTCATTTCATCGCGGGTGGCCTTAAGCAATATCTCCTCTTGGATACAGTAGGTTTTCTCAGTCCAGGTGTGGGGACAAACTTGAAGGTGGGTGCAGTTCCTAAACCAGTTTCAGTAGTATTATTCTCTTGTTCCAAAACTTGTGGTGTTCTGTTGCTACTCATATTAATTATTTGCCCTGTTTCAGATTGTGGTCCATGGTTGATAGGGTTTGGGTTACTTGGCACTGAAGGTCCAGCATTGACATCAATTCCCTAATGAAAAACACAAAAATTCGTTTTCATAATTGGAATAGAGGGCTAAAAATTTGTTATAGTGCAATAGTTGTTTGACAAATAAAAAAGACCTCTGGTTGTAGTGGTGCAGACTGTGAAAGTGGGATCTCCACTCTTGGCTCTTCGAGTTGTGTGGGAGTGGTCCTCACCTTGGGAAGTTTTTTCTTTTGTTTTTTTGCCTTAGCCTTATAGGGACAATAAAAAATAAGTTTTTTTCAAGTGGGATTTCAGTCCATATCAGTCTTCTACCCAACAAAAAAACTAAATCTAGAACAGCAAAAAGGGGTACCATTGGATCTTGGAGTGTCACAGCCACGTTGTGAATTCTACTTGGTTCAACTCCATCCAAATTCTGTGCAACACAAAAAAATTACAGGACCCATTTAGATTCAGCCAAGCAAAAAATTTAGGCACATCAATTTTGAGTTACTAAAATTTACAACATGACCTGTTCTGGGGTTACATTTGTAGGGTTTGATTGCTGTCCACTAGGTTGTTGCTTTGGCTTCTTTCTCTTTGGTTGCCAGTTAGGATTTGTTGGTGCACCTTTACATGTCCTATGATAGTGCCCCTTCTGTCCACATTTGCTGTATGTCACCTGGAAGGTCTTCTTCACCTTGTGTCCTTGTTCTCTCATCTGAGCCTCTGCCACCACATCAACACTCCTCTTCTTAGTTGGTCTTCCAGGAGGTCTCTTAATATTTGGTGCCTCAGGTTGGAGCCTATTAGTTTCTTCTCAGAACTCCTCAGAATTAACTGGTTTGATTGAATCCCCATAAGTAGCTCTAATGGCATCCATTGTTAGCCACTTATGTGCAAAATCCTCTGGCCTTAAATTCTGTTTTCTCAGTTTTGCTATGGCAGCAACAACATGTTTACAAGGTAACCCTGAGAGTTATCTAGTGAATAGCATGTGATATTGCATCAGATCCAACCTATAATTTTATTATAAACTGAATGACAAGTTTAGATATTACCTGTTAATTGCCAAACATTACAAGCACAAGTTTGTCTCTGCAAGTTGACAACAACCCTTGTTTAGTGTCTTTGCACTTCAAACAACACTCTAGCATCATTTCCAGCCCATTCTGTAGTCCACTTGTTGCTCTCTGGTATAACATACTCATCCAACCTTAATTGTTGAACTGGAGCCAGCTTCCCAGTGCACCTGCCTAATCTGTGTTTATGCCCTGCTATCTTGCGCATAATGTAGCTCCTAAGCTCTTCACACATACTTAAAATCGGTTTGCCTCTATACTCGACAATTTTTGCGTTCCACACTTCGCACATGTTGTTCGTGATGTTGTCTGCCTTTGGCCCGTGACTAAAATATGCCTTGCTCCATGCAGCTGCTTCAAACTTGTTTAGATACTCATAGGCTGCATTGTTTAATTTCTTGATAAGCTCCATTGACCCTTTGAAGTCCTTCATCGTTGTGCTCCGAGCAGCCTTCCAGACCAACCCCTTAGTATGCTTGTCTTTAAAATGCTTGATGAAATTTTTCTATATGTAGAGTACACAATTTCGGTGGTGTGCTTGTGACATAACTTCATGCAATGCATTAGCCAGTCCCTTTAAAAAGATACACACATGGCAAATTTAGATAAAACCAGCCAAGCTAACATAATCAAACAGTTGAGAAGAGGAAACTTAATACCTTTTGTTGATCAGACATAAAGTTCCATCCATGTTCATTGACTAGCCCGATATCATCTTGCAGTATGTTCAAGAACCATCTCCAAGAGTCAGTGTTTTCAGATTCAACCACAGCAAAGGATATAACAAAAAAGTAGTTGTTTGCGTCCTGTGCAACAACAGATAGTAGGTGTCCACCAAAGTAGCCTTTTAGGAAACAACCGTCCAACCCAATCAGAGTCCGACGACCCACCTTAAATCCCTTCTTACATGCGTTAATAGATATGTATAACCTATTAAAAAGTGGACGCCCTTCTAGTTGTGGGATTACATCAACCATTACAGTAGACTCCGGATTGCTTCTATGAATTTCGTTCATATAGTCATGAAGCTTGCCATACTGTTCTCTCTCTTTACCAACTGTCTCCTCTCTAGCAGCCTTCAAAGCTCGATAGATCATCTTATAATTTACGTGGACATTGTAGTCCTGTTTCATATGCTCCAATGCCTCTTTGGTGTCATAAGTGGTTGGGTGAGCAGCCTTTTAACCAGTTTGCTTGTGACCCAAGCTCTTGTTACCATATTACTGCTCAGATTTCTTTCACAGTTGTGCTCTCCATAGAGTGTCTTAATCTGATAGCAAAAACTCTGGCTGTTATAGGAACAGAGCACAAGCCAGGGACAATCTTCCTCAGCACATTTAGCTCTAAGTCTCTTAGGCTCATTCTTCAGATACTGCAGTTCCTTACCCTCAAACACAAAATAGTCTTTCAATGCTTGCATAAAATGCTCTATAGTAGTGAATTGCTGGCCTATCTGAAACTCAACCTTACCATACTCAGCTTTCTCATTAAAATCACGATATCTTGGTCTATCCTCATCATCTTCACTAGAAATGGGAGAGTTAAATGCCTCAAATTCATATTCATAGGGCTTGTCAATGTCTGAGTCCACCTCCTTATTAGCAGGCTCTGAACTGGGCCTACCCTTTGCCTCTGGAGTTGGATCCACCCCACTTGGCCCATTACCTGCTTCAGTGTTAAGCCCACTCCTTGGTACATTACATCCTCCTTCTTGAGACAATATATGTTTCTGACTCTTCCAACATATCTTTTTGCCCTTTTCTTCTTAGTCCTAGGAGACAATTTATTGTCATCAATACCACCAGGTGGCGCATTACTCTTCTTCTTAGGAGTATCTGGCTTTCCAACACTCCTCTTTTGTTTCACACTCATTCCACCCTTTTTACTCTTACTCACAGGCTTCTTCTTGGCCTTACCTTCTTCACCACTACTGCTACTACTAGATTCAAAACCAGGTGGAGGGGATTTGTAGGGCTCATCTTCAGTGGTCTCATATCCATCGTTAGAAGAGGAAGAATCAACTTCAACAGCATCATCCACTGTACTGCCTATAACAACATAATCTGGATTGCTAATATTGTGTTCAAAGTAGATCACAAGCAAATCAGACTCCATATCCTCCATCTTTTTGTCACATATCTGGTTAATCTCATTGTCTCCCTTAAGAACATGCAATCCAGATTCCAAGTCAGGGGCGGTACCATCATACCAATAAACCTCTTTGTAACTAGTATACCCTAAACCCGTAAATATTTCCACCAAATCCTTGAAGTTAACATAGTCTATATCTAACGGAGGAAATATTTCTACCTTTCCATCAGGGTAGTGCAACACTCCATCAGAATCCCTTTCGAACCAACCCCCATGGTGAAAAACAGGGACAATTTCATATCACATCTGCCAGAAGAAAAATGTGCAACACTTTTGATTAACTAGCTACTATATTCATCCACACCAATCATAACCAATGAAAGTGACTAAGGGTATCAAAAAAAGATTACAAAAACCCAAGTTTACAAAGTACAACCAACTCATAAAGTAGCAAACGAATTTAACCACACTAACCTTTGTAGCGCCGTCAACATCTCCATCAACAAAGCCTTCGCCACCTCCTCGCTGGAACTCTTAGTCAGCTTGTTTTGGAGGAAAACGTTTCGCTTTCCTAGGGTTACTATGTAATTTTGTGTTCTAAGTGGGGGTGATTTTCCTACTGAAGCTGCATGTAAGGGGAGAAAGGGGGAGAGGTTCACTAAAACGCGCGTCTCTCATTTTCTTCAAACAACGATGTTTTGATGACTAGGCAGGGGCCAAATTGTTTTTAGAAATTCAGCTGATGTGTACATGTCAGATCACCTGCTCACCGTCACAGGTCAGCGTTTTCCGTCGAGTTTCAACCGAAGGGGCCACGGAAGGATCGATGTGTCTAACGGAGCGAATAGACAGGGGCCGACTCGTCAATTATTAAAGGTTAGGGTACGGCTAGTCAATTTTCAAAAAGGACAGGGGTCGAAAGACTCCTCAATTTAATTTATCTATACTATAATTTAAAAATTAAATCGAAAAGACTCATTCAATTTTTTATCTAATTTTTTATGTAATAACAAAGAAATTCATTCAATTTCATTTGTCCATAGTATGATTTTATTGTGAAATCTAAAAGGGAGGGAAAGGAGGGGACGGAGAGAGGGGTTTACA
>NC_029772.3:95781504-95798640 GCF_000817695.3 Arachis duranensis | reverse complement strand
AAATCTAGATCTAAGAACTAAACCTAATCCTAATCCTAATCCTAGAGAGAAGTGAGAGCTTCTCTCTCTAGAAACTACTTCTAACTAATCCTAATGAGTGTGAATGATTGAAAGTGAGTTAATCTCCTTTTCTCTTCAATCCTTGGCTTTAAATAGTAGTTCAAGTGCCAAAGTTGGTTGGGATTGGGCCCCACAACTCCTCAGAATTCATTGGTTTTGAATTCATTAAAAAATCATATATCAGCACCGACGCGTATGCGCACAGCACGCGTACGCGTCCATGGGCCATTTCGCAAGGTGCGTGTAGGCGCCTGGTTCACACGCGCATCCATGGGTGAGTTCAATTCTTTGGCTTTTCATGATTTCTCCACTTTGCATGCTTTCCTCTTCACTCCTTTGATCCATTCCTAGCCCTTTTCAATCTGAAATCACTAACAAACACATCAAGGAATCTAGTGGAATCAAAGGGAGCTTAAAATCATCAAGTTAAAGGCCTAAAAAGTGTGTTTTCACATCTAAGCACAAATAAGGAGACAATCACAAAATCATGCTAATTCATTAAATAATGTGGGTAAAAGATGTTAAAATCTCCTAAAATCAATACAAGATAAACCCTACAAATGGGGTTTATCATTAGGGACAGCTTGATTTAGCCGCTTAGGCCAGGATTTTATTTCCTTGGGCCCTCCTATCCATTAATGCTCAAAAATCCAATGCTAAGCAAGGATTAGAGCAAACCTAAACATCCAAAATTACAAAAATTCATTTAACCCAAAGCCCTAATAAACCCAAAATTTTGAAGAGAGAAACTGAGAGGGATTCGAGCTTTCCTTACCAGTTTCTTAAATGGGTTTTGTAGAGCTCTTCACAAGAAACGCGTAGCTGCAGACGGCATGCAAATCGGAGCACCGTAGCTCAAGTTATAAGCAAGGTTCTGAAAGCCAAACTGGTCATCGAACCACTCTAAGCACTGGTTCACTGGTTCATAGGTTCAACCGGTTTGACCGTGGTTAACCGTAAAAATCATTTTATAATAAAATAATAAATAAAATATAAATAAGCACATGAAAATATAATTATAGTCTAATCTAAACTTTAAAATATCATTCAAATTAAAAGTACTACATAAACTAAATGTTATAATCTCATTCAAATACAAATTCAAAGTTCAAAAGTCAACAAACAAACAACCAATCAAAAAACGTTTAGCTCAGTATGCGATTTAGAATGAGTGCAAAAAACGTTTATCTAGCTCTGCTAGCTTGATCCTCTTCTGAACTAACCTTTTGAAAAATGATGGTTTTTTTTCCGTTGTGATATCTTGCAGGTTTCAATTCTTCGGAGTACAAAACAAAAGGGGAAGACTTCAGTTGATCAGTTTGGAGCACGAATAGATCTTTAAATGGATGATTATTGAGATCGCCAATTAAATTTGGTCAAAGATGAAGAATTGGAATTCATATGGCACTTACATTAAAAACTCTTACAAAGATTTTTCCTTAAAATTTTGTCACTGCTATTTATTGTACCATGTATTGGTTGGGGACTGAAACTATGTTACAATGCTGCACATGAACAGATCTTTAAGATTAGTTGAACGTCTTAGTTTTAACAGATGAAATATCCACTTTGGCACTTCTTAAATGATGCTGCCATTGGTTCTGAAATATCAATGTTTTAGAATCTTAATTCGTTTGCCATATTTGGTTGATACTTTCTTCCATACCTAAATATTACCAGCAATCCAACCCAATAATCTCAATTCTCAAATTCACAACAAATGAACAAACAACATCCAAATTCCAAAATCAGAGTATACAAACAACATCTCAGGTTCAAAAAATTCTTTGTTCACAAAATCATCTCTCAAAATCAGAGTATACAAAACCAGAGTTCACAATGACAAAATCATGTCACGAAACGAGAGTTCACACAATCAGATTTCACAAAATCAGAATTCACACAATCATATCACAAAATCAGTTCATATTTTATCACAAAATCAGTTCATATTTCATCACAGTTTCATCAGAGTTCACAGAGTTCACATATCACTATATCAGTTCATAACAGTTTCAGAGGCTCAGAGTTCTATTCATCAGAGTTTAGTTCATCAGAATCAGTATCAGATTTCATCACAAAATCATGTTCATAACTAAATTAAAAATTACCTGGAAATGAGGAAATCTATTGCTTTCTCTCAGAGCTCGAAAAACTTCAGGCTTTAATTTCTTCAACGCTTCAACGCTTCTTTATTGCTTTCTCTCAGAGACAGAGCTGACGGAGGTGACATGCGAAGTGGCTGAGGGCGCGACGGAGCTGAGTGCACGACGGAGCTGAGCTCGGCTGCGGGACGGTGCTGACTGCGCGAGGTATCTGACGGCGCGACGGACCCAACGGCACCACGGAGCTGACGGCACGACGCTGCTGACGGCGTGACGGTGCTGAAGGCGCGACGGAGGTGAGTACGTTGAGGGCTTCAGGTGTGGTGGGTCGTGGCCTCGTGGGTGTTGCTTTGTCTTCTGTGGGACGCTGGAGTGGAGTGATGAGCAGCTGGACGAAGTGCGAACTGCAAAGGGGAAAAGGGAATTAGGGTTCCCAAAACGCAAAACGGCGGCGTTTTGCTGCAAGGTTAAAAAACCGGCCGGGTCCCGGTTTGGTTGGACCGACCGGTAACCAGCCGGTTCGTCAGTTTAATGTCGGTTTTCAAATTCTGCGATTTTATTTGTTATTCGAACCGCTTCAGTGTCCGGTTCACGGTTTGACCGGTTCGACTGGCCGATTCGAACCGGTTTTCAGAACATTGAAAATAATTGATCATCATTAAATTTTTATCAAAGATGAAAAGAATGCTTCAGGGATTAAAGAAAGTAATTGGCCCAAGAAAAGATCCAAGTCCATTCAATCAATTTGAATTGACAGCTAACCAAGTAATTCAAACCCCATTTGCATTTGAACTATCCTTTTCACTAAACCAACTTTGTGTTTTCTTTCTTCTCTTCTCTCACCCACGCATGACAAGATGGCTATGCTAGGGTTCACATCCTAGAAGAAAAAGGTGTTAACTACAAAGAAGAAAGAAGAAGAAATCAGATCTAAGGCATTATCAGAAAATCTTTTCATTTGTAGTACTCCAAAGTAGCTTGTTGAAGTTTCCTTCTCTCTCATACCCATTTCTGAAAAAAATAAAGAAAATGGAGGTTATGAAGTTTTACTGTGGATCAACGGTCAAGAAAGGAACTTGGAGCCAAAATAAGAATAAATGGTTTAGATCTTTGAAGATATTGAAAAAAAAAGATGAAAGAGAAGATGGAAGGTATGAATGCATGAAATCAGAAATCTCTACTGCAGTCCCATCTCTCTTCTGCGTAGCTATTGCTCTGATTTTGTGAGAACAAGAAGCTGACTTTGTGAAGTAAGCCCTAGGTGTTGAGACAGAGCTCATACAAATAGAAAAATCAGTTCAGTTTGAAGGCAATGAGAGATAACCAGAATCTGAGTTGCATTGAGAGCATTTCTAGTGAGAGTTCAATGCTTTGGACTGTGTTTCTACATTAAAGAAACATACCGCCAAAATGAAGAACAATCATAGAGAGTTCTGAAGTTGGTTCATCTGATAGCTTTAAGGTAGTGATCATCATCTCCTTCATGGTTTATTGTTCTATTATTCTATTTCAATGTTTATCTTTCTCTGTTTTCTCTTGAGTGAAAAAAAAGGCATAAATGTGAGGTATTTGAAAAAGTCAAATAGAGAGAAAAGGCAAAGAGAGAAACTTGAAAATAAAAGCCAAAGTTAATTTCAGATTTCTATTTGTTTGTATTTTTGTTTTGCATCTTGTGTCTGATCTATCCCTTACTAAGTTGGGTAAGCACTTAGCGTAGTGAGAGTCTATGATGTTGCCTAACCAAATCAGACTTATGTTGAAGTTTGGTTTATCCCATATAGGATTATGTTGAGTCCTAGAGAATTGGTGTTTGTACCACTTGAAAGTATAGTGAAAATTCTACTAACGTTGTGGTGGAGACTGGATGTAGGTTGTATTGCACAAAGCAACTGAACCAGGATATATACTGGTGCCATTTTCTTCTTCTTTGCACTATTCTGTCTCTCTGCGATTTATGAGACAAAACTAAATTGTTTCCTACTTAATCCATCACGCAGACAAATAGAAGAAAAGTTTCATTTCTTGGTTTTAAGGGTTCTTCAATCAACTTAAAAAAAGGTCATAGATTCAACCCCCTCCTTCCTTCTCTAAGCCATCAAGAACCTTCAATTGGTATCAAGAGTTAGGTCTCAAGAATCAAGCTTCACAGCTTGGAGGAAAGGTCCAATGGCAAACAACATGGGTGCAACCACTGTGGCTTACACTCTAACAGAGGGTTAGTCAAACAACAGACCTCCTTTCTTTAATGGAAAGAACTATGCTTATTGGAAAGAAAGGATGTGGATCTTCATTCAATCAATTGACTACAATATATGAAAAATAGTGGTGAATGGTCCTAAAATCCCTACAAAGACAAGTGCTGATGGAGTAGTGACTCCAAAGGAGGAAGTCGAATGGAATGATGATGACAAAAAGAAGGTGGAGCTAAATGCTAAAGCAATAAACTTGCTACACTGTGCTACCAGCTTCGAGAAATACCGAAAGGTATCTAGATGCAAGACGGCAAAAGAAATTTGGGAGAAACTCCAAGTTACACACGAGGGCACCAAACAAGTCAAAGAAACAAAGATTGATATGCTGTGAAAAGAATATGAGATGTTCACCATGAAGGATGGAGAAAGTATTGATGAGATGTTTGAGAGATTCTTAATCATCATCAACAACCTTGATGCTATGGGCTTGACACACACGGAACAAACTCTAATGAGAAAATTTCTTAGAAGCCTTACAAAAGAATGAGAAACAAAAGACATTGTTCTAGCCGAGAGTAACAACCTGAATCCACTAACCTATTATGAGTTGAGAGGGAAACTCTTAGCATATGAAGCCACACACACTAGCCAATACACAAAGAAAAAAGGAGTGGCCCTAAAATCAAAAGTTGAGTCTAGGGAGAGTGATTCAAGTGAAAGTTTTTCAGACGACGAACTTGTCATTTTTGCTAGGAGATTAAGAAGGCTAATGAGGAGCAAAGACAAGTACAAGGGATCAAGTTCAAAGGAGCAAAAGAAGGATCTCAACAAGGTCACTTGTCATCACTGCAATGAAGTAAGACACTTCAAGTTTAACTGCCTAAAATTCAAGAAAGATGACAAGGCTAAGAAAGAAAAGAAGAAAGTGCTCATGGCTTCTTG
This sequence comes from Arachis duranensis, assembly GCF_000817695.3. Taxonomy (NCBI): domain Eukaryota; kingdom Viridiplantae; phylum Streptophyta; class Magnoliopsida; order Fabales; family Fabaceae; genus Arachis; species Arachis duranensis. The sequence goes on along the minus strand of NC_029772.3, from coordinate 95,793,341 downwards.
GGAGGATCTAGAGAATGATTCGAATATATGAAGCTCAAGTCTGTTTCATAGCTGGTGATGATCAATTAGAAGAGGTAAATTACTATGACTTATCTCTTGAAGAATTACATGTTATTATTGATGATCTCACTCACTATTCTGAAAAATTGCTGAAGAAATACAACAAATGCAAATCTGAAAATGAAGTTTTGAAAGCTGAAAATGAGTTTTTGAAAAAAAAGTGAAGGAAACTGAATGTGCTTTTGATATTGTTGAAGAAAATAGATATTTAAAATCTGAAATTGAAAAATTTAAAGGAAAGCACACAGTTGACGCTTCACAAGAACTGGTTGCAGAAAATAAAAGATTAAATGAAATGATTAAAGGCTTGAATAATGATTTAGCAAAATTTGCACACAGTTCCACCAACTTAGACAAATTACTTGCTAATCAGAGACCATTATTTGAAAAATCTGGTCTCGATTATGTGACAAAGGATGATGCAGTTTTTGAAAAATCATTCACTAATACCGAAGCATCAAACTCAAAGACAAAACCCTCATTTGAAATTTCTGGTTTGGGTTACTCAACTAAAACTAATGCTAGTTTTGAAAAACTATTTTTTGATTAAAATGCATCATCTTCAAAGATCAATCCAATGTCAAAAAATTTTGGTCTTGATTATTTCACTAACGATGAGGTTGTTTTTGAAAAATCACACTTTAACAAAAGTGTCTCATATTCAAGAACCAAATCTGTTTCAAATAATTCTAGTTTGGGATATTTTGCAAAAACAGGTGCAGGTACTAAAAATCAATTTTCCAAAAGAAATGCGCCTCACTCAAAAACCAAAAAATTTCAAACCTTTAATCATTTTCAGCACCATACCTTAAATCAATTTCAGCATCATAATATCACTCACTTTCAGCATCATGGAATCAAAAATCATTGTCCTAATTGCAATAAAAATGGTCATTCTTCCTCTCAATGTTTTATTGCCAAAATAATTATGGGAAATAAAACATACAAGGTTGTTTGTGATTTTAATGAACTTGGGCAACCAAGATGGATTAACTTCAAAGGATCCAAACTTTTTTGGATATCTAAGGCCACTTAAAATGATTCCAGATTTGCCTAGCGTCCAAGAGGAAGAAAGACCTATGATACTTGGGCAGCGGATGTTCTAGGCAACATGACAGGAAAGTCTAGCTTCTTTCTTAGTCTCAACAACTATGATGGTGGCTTTGTGACCTTTGGAGATGACGGTAAAGAAAAAATAATTGCAATTGGAAAAGTGGATAAAAATCTTTCTACCTTCATTGATAATGTTTTCTTAGTTGATGGACTAAAACACAATCTTTTAAACATAAGTCAACTGTGTGATCTTGGTTATTTAGTCATTTTAAAAAAATTAGAATGCCAAGTTGTGTGTAAAAAATCAAATGAAGTGTTGTTTGTAGCTAAACGGTGTGATAATGTCTATGGACTCACTCTTGATGAATTAAAGAATCAAAATGTAGCTTGCTTTAACTCAAAAGATTCTGAAAAGTGGTTATGGCACAAAATATTGGGCCATGCTAGCATGTGTCAGATTAACAAACTTGTTAAAAGGGATTTAGTGAAAGGTCTTCCTAAAATCAGATTTGACAAAGACATCACTTGTGATGCATGTCAAATAGAAAAACAAACAAAGAGCTCTTTTAAATCAAAGGAAGACATTTTTACTAAAAGACCTCTTGAATTGATACATATTGATCTCTTTGGTCCAACAAGAACTCAAAGTTTGGGTGGTAAATATTTTGCATTAGTGATTGTGGATGACTATACAAGATTTGATTGGGTTCTTTTCCTAGCACATAAAAATGATGCTTTTTCAGCCTTTGAAATATTTTGCAAAAGAATTCAAAATGAAAAGGATTTAAAGATTGCCTCTATTAGAAGTGTTCATGGCAAAGAGTTTGAAAATCAATTTTTTGAATCCTTTTGTGATGAACTTGGAATTTCACATAATTTTTTTTATCCAAGAACACCACAACAAAATGGTGTTGTTGAGAGAAGGAATCGAAGTCTTCAAGAAATGGCAAGGGTCATGTTATGTGAAAGTGAAGTTCCTAAGTTGCTTTGGGCTGAAACTGTGACTACGGCATGCTACATTTTGAATAGGACCATCATTAGGAAGTTTTTAAAGAAAACTCCTTATGAACTATGAAAAGGAAATCTACCAAATCTAAAATATTTTCATATCTTTAGATGCAAGTGCTTTGTTTTAAATACCAAAAATGATTTAGGAAAATTTGATCCAAAGGCCTATGAATGTATTTTTGTTGGTTACTCCACAACTAGTAAGGCATATAGAGTTTATCATCAAGATGCTAGAATTATTGAGGAGTCCATACATGTTACATTTTATGATACTAACTCGGTTCAAAATATTTTAGAAGATTGTGATGCAAGAAATCATGTTCAAAAGTATGATGAAAAAGTCCAAAAGGATGATGAAAAAGTCCAAAATCATGAGAGTGAAAATTTTGAACAAAATGAATCAGAAACTGCAGCTGCAAAAAATCCTACAGAAGATAATTCTATTTTGTCTCATGAATCTGTTGAGAATCCTGAAACCACCTGTTCATTGAATCCCTCAGTGATCGAATCTACTTCTAAGTCCACAAGACCTCGTGAATGGAGATTTCTAAAGAACTACCCTCAAGAACTCAACATTGGGGATCCTTCTCAAAGTGTCACTATAAGATCCTCAACAAGAATAGTATCAGAAGAAAATAATTTAGCAATTCTCTCTTAAATTGAACCTCAAACTATCAAAGAGGCTCTAAGTGACCCTTCTTGGGTCAAAGCCATGGAGGAAGAGCTGCAACAATTTGAGAAGAATCAAGTGTGGACTCTTGTACCGGATCCAATTGAAAAGAAAGTGACGGGTACTAAAGGGATTTTCATGAACAAACTGAATGAGGATGGAAGCATAGCAAGGAAAAAAGCTAGATTGGTGGCACAAGGATATGATCAAGAGGAAATGATAGATTTTGATGAATCATTTTCTCCTATGGCCCGAAGGGATGCTATAAGACTTTTCCTTGCTTATGCTGCCTATTGTGGTTTTAAACGTTTTCAAATGGATGTGAAATGCGTATTCTTAAATGGTGTGATTAACAGAGAAGTGTATGTGGCACAACCTCCTGGTTTTGAAAATAAAGAATTTTCAAATCATGTTTTTAAGCTTTCCAAAGCACTTTATGGTTTAAGGCAAGCTCCTAGAGTTTGGTATGAAAGACTTAGTTCTTTTCTTTTGAAAAATAATTTTTAAAGAGGCACCACAGACACTACTTTATTCATTAAAAATTCTAATGATTCTTTTATTCTAGTTCAAATTTATGTTGATGATATAATATTTGGTTCAGCCGATGAGTCCCTTTCCACTGATTTTGAAAAACTCATGACTACTGAATTTGACATGAGTATGATGGGGGAACTTAACTTTTTTTTGAGCTTCAAATTAAACAAACTTCGAATGGTATTTTCATTCATCAAGAGAAGTATGTCAAGGAACTAGTTAAAAAGTCTGGAATGGAGAATGCCAAACCTATGGGCACTCCCATGCATCCAAACTCTCGGTTAGATAAGGATGAAACTGAGAAAGATGTTGATGAAACTATGTATAAAAGTATGATAGGTTCTCTCATGTATCTTACATCCTCTAGACCTGATATAGTGCAAAATATTGGGGTTTATTCTAGATTCCAATCACAACCTAAAGAATCACATCTTTCTACAGTAAAAGGAATCATTAGATATGTACATGGCACATCTAACTATGGTTTATGGTATCCTAGGTCTGATAAATTTTCTGCAGTTGGTTATTGTGATGCAGACTTTGCTGGAGACATAATTGATAGAAGAAGTACTTATGGTATATGTTATTTTCTGGGCTATTCATTAAATGTATGGTCAAGTAAGAAGCAGTATACAGTGGCTCTCTCCATTACAGAAGATGAATACATTGCTGCATCTTTTTGTTGTTCCCAATTGTTGTGGTTGAAAATACAATTAGCTGATTATAAATTGAATGCTGACAATATTTTCTTATTTTGTGACAACATGACTGCCATTAATATTTCTAAAAATTTTATTTTGCACTCTAGAACAAAACACATTGAAGTGAGATTTTACTCAATTAGGGAACATGTTCAAAAAGAAAATATAAGCATTCAATTTGTTAAATCAGAGGAACAATTGGCTGATATATTTACTAAACCTCTGGCTGAAGACAGGTTTTGTAAATTAAGGACAAGTTTAGGCATCATGAATTATGATTCTTTGTTTTAATTGTGCTAATGTCTTGTTTGAGAGTTTTGTTTGCATGTCAAAGAGATATTTGTTGGATAAGATATGAGTGATATGAATTTTTGAAGTGTAGAAAAGGACATGGACCATGCTTGAATCTTATTATACATATGGTTACTTTTGTTTTCTGAAACTCTTTTTGGTCCATATGAGTTTTTACCAAAAATTGGTCTTTGCACATCGTGAATTTTTCTTTATTTGATAATTTTTTTTACTGGTAGTACTACTTTTTCATAACTATGGTGTTGCTGGTTGAAATATGAATTTCATTTCTCTTCGAAAATTTTTTATATATTTCAAGACGCAACATTTAGTTTTTACATATTTCTAAAACACTATTTTATAGGTTCTGTTTTTGTTTTATTTTTTTCACCTTGATGATAAAATGGGGAGAAAAATGCATATATGAGACTTGATAAGACATAAGACTTACTAAGATTATTGGATATTATTTATGATTAGTCTTGTGTTTGTGAATTGACTTGTGTTTGTGAACTAAACTTGTTGTGAATTGACTTGAGTTTGTGAATTGAACTTGTTTGACTTTAAGCCATTTGAAGTTCATGTATACTTATGATTTTTTGTTGTTGTGCTTATACTTGTGCTGCTGAATCCTAGATAAGCATGTATATACATTGAATTATTTTGTTGCCATTATTAATTGTATCCTCAGGTTACACGATAAGCATACATTAAGCCGGAGTAAACCTTATGAAAAAGATGGAGAGCACATCAAGTTAAATTGGTATCATCAAAGGAAAGTCTCTGAATATTTGCTATTTCAATTCCTTAGATTATTACCTCATATATAATGTTTGTTATTAAAGGGAAGATTGCTGAGTTTGAAAATTAATAATATTGATGATGACAAACATTTGGTGTTTGGGTTGAAAGTCCAATTATATCTGTGACTAATGTGTTTAGTGTGCAGGAAATTAATTAAATCACACTGGCCCAAGAAGAATGAAAATAAGCCCAAAATGAGTCTAGCCCATTTACAGAAGTTCATGAAAATAATTGTTCATCACTAAATTTTCATCTGAGATGAAAATAATGCTTCAGGGACCAAAAAAAGCAATTGGCCCAAGAAGAGATCCAAGTCCATTCAATCAATTTGAATTGGCAGCTAACCAAGTAATTCAAACCCCATTTGCATCTAAACAAATCCCCTTTCCACTAAACCAACTCTCTGTTCTCTTTCTTCTCTTCTTTCACCCACGCATAACAAGATGGCTATGCTAGTGTTCACATCCTAGAAGAAAAAGGTGTTAGCTACAAAGAAGAATCAAGAAAAAATCAGATCTAAGATATTATCGGAAAATCTTTCTATTTGTGGTACCCCAAATTAGCTTGCTGAAGCTTCTTTCTCCCTCATACCCATTTTTGAAAAAATAAAGAAAATGGAGGTTATGAAGTTTTACTGTGGATCAACGGTCAAGAAAAGAACTTGGAGCCAAAACAAGAATAAATGGTTCAGATCTTTGAAGATATTGAAAAAAAAGATAAAAGATAAAAGAGAATATGGAAGGTATGAATGCATGAAATCCAAAATCTCTGCTATAGTCCCATCTCTCTTCTGCGTAGCTACTACTCCGATTTTGTGACAAGCAGCTGATTTTGTGAAGTAAGCCCTAGGTGTTGAGACAGAGCTCATACAGATAGAAAAATTACTTCAATTTGAAGGTAGGGAGAGAGAACCAGAATCTGAGTTGCATTGAGAGCATTTCTAATGAGAGTTCAATGCTTTAGATTGTGTTTCTACATCAAAGAAACATACTGCCAAAATGAAGAACAATCATAGAGAGTTCTGAAGTTGGTTCATCTAATAACTTTAAGGATGTGATCATAATCTCTTTCATGGTTTATTATTCTATTATTCTATTTCAATGTATATCTTTCTCTGTTTTCTCTTGAGTGAAAAAAAGGCATAAATGTGAGGCATTTGAAAAAGCCAAATAGAGAGAAAAGGCAAAGAGAGAAATTTGGAAAGAAAAGCCAAAGTTGATTTCATATTTCTATTTGTTTGTATTTCTGTTTGCATCTTGTATATGATCTATCCCTTACTAAGTTGGGTAAACACTTAGTGTAGTAAGAATCTAGGATGTTGCCTAGCCAAATCAGATTTATGTTAAAGTTTGGTTTGTCCCAGATAGAATTATGTTGAGTCCTAGGGAATTGGTGTTTGTAACACTTGAAATTATAGTGAAAATTCTATCAACGTTGTGGTGGAGATTGGATGTATGTTGCATTGCACAAAGCAACTGAACTAGGATATATACTGGTGCCATTTTCTTCTTCTCTGCACTATTTTGTCTTTGCGATTTATGAGACAAAACTGAATTGTCTCCTGCTTAATCCATTATACAAACAAATAGAAGCAAAGTTTCATTTCTTGATTTTAAGGGTTATTCAATCAACTTAAAAGAATGTCATTGCTTTAACCTCCTTCTCTAGGCTATCAATAATCTTTAATTCTTCTGTACTTATTTTTTTGTTGTGTGATACTTTTTGTCTCACTCATGAAATATATAATCGGCCATTAGGTTTAGTAACCGTTTTTAATATGTATTGTTAATAAGGTATTAGTGACTGTAGAAAGAGTATTGGATATTTGAATCTTTGAACATTTAAGCGAGATATAATAAGTCACTTCTGAAATTTAAGGGTACAACTCAATATATATTGTTGAAAACTCAAGTGCAGTCGACTTCACGTGAAGTTAAAAATTGAGAGTTGTTAGATGAAAATTTAGTCAAATCAGTCAAATTATTTAACGATCCTCAATTATCAACTTCACGTAAAGTCGACTGTATCTAAGTTTCCACCATATATATTTTGAAGAATAAAGACTCAATCTGATTTTTGTTAATTATATTAACAATGGTGCTATCTTTCGTATAAATAAACAAAGAGCTAATTGAAGGTTCTTTAAGCATGATAATTACATTAATTAGGCCTAACTACCATTCATGTCAAAGTCTTAATTTGATTGCCAAAAAATGTTAGCTCCTCTTATTATTATATTTCTCCACTACGCTATCTGAATTTGAATTAATTAATAAATTAATAAAACCAACACACCTCTAAAAATTAAAGTTCGAGTAACAAATAACTGTAACATTTGGATTATAATTTTACATAAATGTGTGGTAAAATTCTCGGTTATTAGTTTTTGGCTTTATTTCGGTTCAATATTGTGATGGTATGAAAATTATGAACTACTTAATTAAGTTCAATATTTAGTCGGAAATTAATACATGGGTTTTAATCCAGTTTAATAAGGGTTGGAGGTCTACCCAATATACTTTTAAATTCGGCGGATCTTTGATCCATCTAAACCAACTCATCTTTCGTGAGGTCATTTTTCAGTGAAGGACCTGACAGTTGGCGGTATGAGTAGTTGGAGAATGTTTTCAGATCCAAAGGGTCCAAACGAAAGGATTCATCCGACAACTATAGATAAAAGGAGAAAGACCTATCCCTTCTCCATATACGTCATCATTTACTTACGTATTGAATTCTTTTTCTTGTCTCCATAATTCAAAAAGTTTTTTTATTATTACCGAAAAAATGAAATAAAAGATAGGATAGAGATATGACAGTTATTATATGAGGTCTAGCCAATGCTAGATGTAAAGGCGCATAATAGATAGATATGAACATAATGAGTTGTCCCGTAATAAACCTAACTGTTACTGATAGTTTCTTCGCTCAGTCCCTTCTTGCATAATCCGAGCTTAAAGAAGGAAGAGATAAGAGGGCCCCTATGGAGAATGTGCTCAAAAATCCATAATAGAGTCCGACCATACCGATCGAATTCATTATCTTCATGCATAAGTATACTAGATTATCCAGTATAAAAGATTGAAAAATCATCGCAAACCTCTGTTTTTTATTATCTTTTATTTTTTATTATCTATTGCAATCTTCGGATTATTATCTAATTTTCAATCCATATATTTATATAATGATTTTTCAACCTTCCATATTTCTATATAGAAATAGAAAGAGATAGACTAGAAATGATATCTCTTATCTCACTGACACCACCATACAGACACTTACTTTAGCATCGGAATATCTTTACAAGTGACTCCATCCGTCGACCCACTGACGATCGAAATTGTACTTTTCCTTGCAAAACTCGTGCCCAAGTCCAGATATCTTATCCCTCCTGTTGTTCCCAACTAGCTATCCAATAGACATCTCACCCCAGTGAGCAACCGAACATTCAAACAATCGATTAGAGTTTTTTTACGCACTCTTTTTTTTAATAGATGAAAGTTGAAGACCCACACTCAATTTCATTATATATTATTAGATATTTAGACGAGATGAGATAATCAAACAATCGAATAGAAGTTTCTTCATATACTTTTTTTTTCTTAAACACAAAGCTCTACAATAAGGTAGAGCAAAGAAATAAGACAAACAACAAATACCAGCACCAACCTCAACTTTTTTGTCATTTTTTATTGATAACAAAAAAATCTCTATAACTTTTAAACGAATTTTAACAACTTTAGCAATTTTTAAAACTTTGTTCTAAAAGTTTTTTTTATTTCTTTTCATCTAAATATTTTAACTAATACTAAAATAATACATCAATCACTTTTTGTGGAGTTCTTTTTTTATTGTCACGTCTATCTAACTTTTAAAATATTCTTTTATAGTATTTGGATAGATTAAGAACGCCTATCATAAACCCAAATACACCACACCTATTAAAAATATTCACAAATAATAAATAAGTGATGAACATTTTCAACATTCTTACCACACAACCCACATAAATTGTCATTAGAATCAATTACATCAAACCTACTCAACTTATATTTAGTATTAATTCTACTGACTAATACAAACTAAATAAAAATTTTAACTCGAAGTGGATTCAAACATATTTTTTTCAATGTTCTTAGGTATTTTATCATGTAAAATTCACACAAAAGAATTAGTAGTAAGCAGTCCATTTTTATGATGCTCCCACAAAATTGTGTCGTCTCTTCCTCTTGTCAACTTAGCAACTTGAAAAACACTATGAAGTTGATTAAGCAATTCTAATTTCTATTGGTAATTTTTTCATCATTAAAAATTTTAGACCTCTCTAACCCATCCCAAAATCTACATTTTTTTATGGTAGATCTTTTTGTTTAAAATCAAAAAAAGTCTTTGAAACGACAACACAATGCAACCAATTATCTTTTGAAAATATAATCATCCTCCCATTTTCTATCTCTATAGATAAACCATTAATCATCTTCACTTTCGTCTAATATTTTTTATTTGAAGTTGACAAATATCTTTTCAAAAGTCACTTCTAGTAAAAAATATATGAATAGATATCATCTGATTTGGATCAAAGTTAATACATGAATAAATAATCATTTTTCAAAGCAGACAATCTTTTTTTGAAAACCTCTACCATTTTCTTAAAAAAAATTTACGCACCTTTCACATTATGCGAGAAATTGAAAGAAGATATTCACTATTCTCTCCCATCATTTTATACGGGTTAAAATTCATTTAAATAAAAATAAGTAATATTAATGTTATCTTAATATTGTTCTAATCATCTTCTAAAAAAATTTTATCTTCTAAATTTTCAAATAAAAAGATACATACATATAATAATATTATTATGATTAACGAACTAAGTTTAATAATTAAAAAATTGATAATTTAGTGTTTTAATTAAAGAATAAGAAAGGGAAGAAAAATAACTATAAGAAAAAAAATAATTAGACTTAGTTACAAAAGTAATTAGTTTATCTAACATTATATTTTTCATCTATACAATTGATGTAAAAGTGCGGTTAAAAATGGATTAAAAAATTTATTGTTCACATTTATTTATTTCATGAATAGTTTTTCCAAATAAAAAATGTAATTAAATGATAAGATTAGTTTTGATCAACTAATCATACAAACTATTTATTATAGTTCTAAAAATCGGACCGAATTGACTGGTCTAATCGAGAACCAATAATACTAATGATCCGATCTTATATCTAAAGCCATTTAAAAAGAACCATCCAAAAACCGCACTCTCCACTTATCCCAACACTCTCCTTCGTGCAAATTGAGAAAGCCCTTCGTGCAAACTTCAAACACAAAAGGCCAAAATCCTAGCTGTTTCGACGGTTCCACCACCCTGTTCGTGGTTGTGTGCACCTCCGCGACTTTCCTCTTTACCTTGTCCCAAACCCAAATCTTCTGTTCTATCTCGGCTCGGCTTCGATCCTCCATACTCCTGCGACTTCTCTAATCGAGCTGTTCGTTGTCATCTCACTGCTTGCTGTTGTCGAATGCTAGTGACTTAGTGGCCGTCCATAGAAGTTAGAACAATACGTTTTTCCTTTTATGCTATGTTCTGAATTTATAATTTCGGAATGTGAAATCATTGATAAGATTACCATAGTTTTGTATTGTTGAAATTATTGATAAAAATAGCTTTGTTATGCTGCTGTTTTTGAATTTTTGGGTTTGTTGTTTTTTGAATTTTTGTTGATGATTTATTGATTTTAGGGTTTAGGTTGATTATTTGTTGTTGTTTTTAAATTTTTTGCTGCTGATTTATTTGATTTTTAGCTTTGTTATGTTGTTGGTATTTTTTATTGTGTTGATGAGAGATGTTATTTTTCACTGTGGTGTTGATTTATTAATCTCAGTTATGAATAATTATTTGATTTTTGGCTCTGTTGTGCTGCTATTTTTTACTTTGTTGATACTTTATTGATTTTAGTTATGGATGATAGTATTAAATTATTTATAAAAAATTAATTGCTGATAACAATACATCTATGAATAATAATTTGTTTGTCAATTCTCCTATTTCAAATGATGTTGTTAGTCCTAATCTTTCAAATTCTAACTATAGTCAGTCACAAACTTCTTTAAATTTACGAAAAAAAATAGATTTAATTTGAAAATATGTTGCTTTACAAATAGTGAATAAAAAGTCACAATATCAATGTTTATTTTGTCTGCAAGTTTTTAATGGAGGTAGAATTCACATAATGAAAAATTATTTGGCAAAGAAACATCTTGCGTATTTTGATAATTGATGACAAATTTTTATGTTAGCATTTAATATTTAGATATTTTGTTTATTATTTAATTTTTGAGTTTGTATTTTGACAACATCATATAGTTTTGCTTGATGACATTTCATGTAGTGTTTTAAATTTGAAAGATATTTTAAAATTTATATTAGATTATAATTATATTTTAGGATATTTATTTATTATTTTATTTTAAAATAATTTTTTTTATTAAATTACGATTAGACAAATTAGACCAATAAATTAATAAATCAATAATTAAAACCATTTGATGACCGATCCGATTCTACCTTGCTTTTTGTCCAATAACATAAACTTTTTTTATTATTACGGTGATATATAATTAAAGTTTTTTATTAGTATTAAGCCATTAAAATTAAATTTTTAAATAATTATATAAAAAAGTTTTTAAAATATTATATAAATACTAAAATTTAA
>NC_029772.3:95779385-95781423 GCF_000817695.3 Arachis duranensis | reverse complement strand
TATATTTTAATTTTAAATTTTAATAATTAATAAATTTGGTGTCAGTCTAAAGTATTAAATAGAATTAATAAAAAAATTAAATTTTTAATATTTCTTTCCATATGTAATATATTTTAAATTTAAATATATATTTTATACACATAATTAATTTCTAATATATATATAAAGGCAAATGACAGTATTAAGCCAGTTTGCATGAGATTTTACATGATTAAGTCAAACGGAAAAATGAGACATGGATCAACCAAAAGCATATATCTATATAATTCGAATCAACCCTGTTCGAATTAGTGAGGGAGGATGCAGTCTTAGTAGTTTGAATCACACTGATTCGAATCATGCATGGGAAAGTTCGAATCAATCCAATTCGAATTATGCATGGGGAGTTCGAATCTTCCTGATTCGAATTATGTGTAGGTAATTCGAAAATGGTTGTTTCGAGTTAAGAAGTCCCAGGCGTGTATAAATATAGTGTGAACGTGAATTGAGTTTATTTGAGTGAGACCAAATGGCTAGTGAGGAGAGCTTTGTAGTGTTGGTGCATTATAGAGGGTCGATTAAGAGAAAGATACGCTCCGGTGTGTAGTTTACTGATAAAGATCCTCAGAGTATTTTTATGAGACCAACGACAAGATTCGATGACTTCTTGAATTCTATAATACAGAAACTTGGGCTGAAAGGCGTGAAACGGGTTCAGAAGCTATTCTATCGCATTCCGATCTCAGTGCTTAGGGATGACGTGAAGTATGATTCTTTCGTTATAAGGAGTGACGAGGATTTGCAGGTCCTATTCCATTGTCGTCGCCTGTTTTCTGAGGTCAGGACTCCTGAGCTGTTGGCAAAGTTGGTTGATGTGGTATCTAGCTCGGGAGGTTTGAACCGGAATACCCAAACTCTAGGCACCGTAGTGTAACACCCTACCATACAGAGTCTTATGCTTAAGTCATAATTCAGAGATGGCAAGGTATTACGACCTCTAAAATAAAAATTTAGTGCGTATAGTAGTATGAATGATTGATTATAACTAGGAGCCTTTGTAGAAGAAGGGGTAAACAAAAACCGCAACTCGAAAGCGCAACACTCCGATCGATAACGTAACGAACAAGGATAACCAACGCGTGATTATATATATACAAAGGAGAGTCAAAAACAGGAATATCAAGACTCAAAATCCGGCTGCGAAGATAACCGGTCCGAGCATAACAATATATACATATGATAAAATAAGGAAAACCCCAAAGGAACCCCAAAGGGACACAAATACATAAAACCTATTCTCCAAAATCTCCCATAAGAGGAGTCATCACAGTTTGTATTGTTTAATGGAGATAAAAGTATCTAAGCAAAACATATAAACCAAAACATAGCCCCGAGAACAAAGGATCTTCGCAAATCTAGAAGTCTCCAGCATGCATCAGCGGGACACCTCACGTCCTGCATCTGAAAACCACAAAACCCGCATGGGTGAGAACCAGAGGTCCCCAGCATGGTAACAGCTTCCACATATATAATACATAATAATGGAGGAAAGCCAAAGGCAATCCTAGAACTTCCTCCAGATAATATCAAAGCTTATAAACAAGCTAAACCATATAAGGGTATCTGACAAAAGATTCTTCAGTCTAACTAATACTTCCCTTTCCAATTCCTTCTCACCTCCCAACCACCAGTAGGAGTATAATGTAGCAAACACAGTTATATCGAACAAGGAATATACAAATAAGAATAATTAAGGCATTTAGACAATTAGCAAGTAATATGCAGTCAAATAGGCAATCTCAAACAATTCATATAGTATGCATATGATGAATGCATGTCCCTAGTGGCCGATGATATCATCTGTCGGTTACAAAGCCAACCCGACAAGTCCTGGCAGTTAACCATTGAACTGTCCCTCTGTCACGCATCCCCAACTCGAGTTATACTCATCATAAACTTGATCATAATCATGATCTATATCCATCACCCTCACTGGTGAATATTTACGGGGGCGAGCTCATCCGGGTCTTTCACAGTGCCCGGCCACACTTATGACATA
>NC_029772.3:95765364-95779100 GCF_000817695.3 Arachis duranensis | reverse complement strand
TCATCGACGCGCAAGCGTCATGCACGCTAACGCGTGGATTAAAAACTTGCCAAACGACGCGCACGCGTCAACCACGCGTACGCGTGGGTGTCCTCGTGCCCCAGGCACAACACTAGCACAATTCTGGCATAACTCTCTGGAAAATGGCTGGGCATTGGGTACAGCACAATCGGCGTGCCCGCGCACATCACGCTCACGCGTGGATGGCATTTTCCGAAAGAACGGCGCGCACGTGCCAAGTGCGTCCACGCGCAAGGGGTCATTCTGCTAAAAATTTTCTAAGTTAAAAGCTGTAGAATTCACCAATTTAAACCCCAATCTTCCAACGGACATAACTTTCTCATTTTAAATCGTTTTTCACCCGTTCTTCGAACGGCACAGACATCCCGGATCCAATTTCATTTATAAATAGATTTGGCACAAAACAGAGATCTGTAGTCCAAGTTATGTCCCACCAAAGTATGCCCAAAAACCATATTTTTCATAAAAACCACAAAGTGCCATTTTTAAAACAAGCCATTTCCAACTCTTTTCAAAATCAATCAAAACATGCCATTTTCATCCCTTTTCTTTGAAATCAATCAAAATATATCAATTTCAACATCAAGCCTCCTCAACTCACACATTAACACATTATCACAATATACAAAATCACTATCTCATCATTCTAACCCACTTCACCCAAGTGGCTCAAACTCAACATATTGACATATCATATACTCTTCCTCATGCCAATTCTCAACAACACCAAATCCAATAAATCATCATTGTACGCAATCAATATCATACTCACCATCAACATGGTCCAACCCACAATTCAACCATAACCAATCATCAAGCATATATCACAACATGCATATTTCTCATACATCATACCACCAAGGCATCAATAATCATCATCACATATATGACCACATCATATATCTCAATCATTCAACAACATCAACCATTCAATGCCTATCTTAGGGCCTCTAGCCTAAGTATTTCCTACCACATTACATATTAGATACGGGAAACCGAAACCATACCTTAGCCGATTTTCCCAAGCTCCACCGGAGCACTTCCAAACCACTTATCCACAAGCTCTCAAGGCCTCAACACCTCCAAGAACAGATTTTTCACCACCAAATCCTTTTTCAAGCTTTTCAAAATCACCAATCAAGCTCCAATATTCACATATACACAACCTAAGCCACAATCATCATACCCATACACAACATCTCAAAACCCAAACATCATAGAACAATAAAATACACTAGGGTTGAGAATCTTACCACACCCAAGGTCCAAGGAGACAAGATTAACCTTCTCCTTCAAGAGAGTTTTGTAGAGCTCTCCGCGGTGAACGCGTGGCCGCAAACGGAGCGGCAATCGGAGCTCTAGATCAAAAGTTATGGTGGTTTGAAGATCAACCAAGGGAGAGAACTTGAGAGAGTGTTCTTCCTCCCTTTCTCTCTAATTTCAGCTTGTGTGTGTAACAAATGAGGAGAGAGAGTACTGAAAACTAGGGTTTTGGTTAAGTTATGTTGGGCCAAGGGCCCACTTTGGGTCCAATTGGCCCGGTTTGGCCCGTTCGGTCCAATCTTGGTCCGAATTCTATAAAATTGGTACCAAAATTCTCGTCTCAGTCTCCTCTATCACATTTAGCCACAAAAATCACATTTTGGGCTTTCCAGAATAAATTCTCATTTATGGGTTAATTAGCCGTTAATTAACCGGGTTTTACACGTAGCCGGTTCTAGTTCGAGACCCGTTGGTGCATGTTCGTCCGTGCCCATGAATGTACCTAGGGATGAGCCTGTCGCATCCCCGTCGTTCGCCATTGATCTCAACAACAGTAGTGGCAGAGAGGTTGGTATCGTGGAGAGGGTGCCAATTTCTTTGCAGTGTGGGACACCGACTGGGATCGGTGATGCATTGCTGAATGATGATGGCAATGATGATGTGGGGCCTAACCTCATTGCTGATGACAGTGGCGATGACATTGCAGTGAGTAACCTAACTGGGGCTGGTGGTAGTTCTAGCTCTGGGACTCAGCAGTACCCTCCGCACTTTTCATCTTTACACTTGGATGCCATAAGACAAGGGTATTTGGGAGGTAAAACGGTACAATGGACCTCATACTTGTCTCGCGATATCAATCTCGAGTGATCACAGGAGTCTTGATTATCATGTGATCTCGGCCTTCATCATGCCGATGGTTAGAGCTGATGCATCCGTGTGCATCAAGGTACTACTGAATTCGACGGAGCCACACTTTGGGTTCAGGCCGACTTATAGGAGAGTTTAGTTGGCCAAGCAGAAGGTGATTGCCCATATTTACGGAGATTGGGATGAGTCATACAACGAGCTGTCGTAGTGGGTCTTGGGAGAGCAGCTGACGATGCCTGGTAGTATTGCAGTGCTGAGGACGAGTCCTATTCTAGTGGGGGGCAGGTGCACGGTTCGCAAGCCTATTTTCACCAGCTTTTATGGACGTTCCCACAATGTATTGAGACATTCCGGCATTGCAAGTCGTTGGTGAGTATTGACGGGACCTACTTGTACGGTAAATATGGGGGTACGTTGCTCGTTACAATTTCACAAGATGGGAACCCCAACATCCTTCCTGTTACATTTGCATTCATCGAGGGTGAGAATGCGGAGTCCTGGTCATTTTTTCTATCCCATCTCCGCCAGCATGTTACCCCGCAACCAGGTATCGGAGTTTCAAAGTTGTCATAAGAAGATATTTAATAAGAAAACTATTTTCAAGTTCAGTGATTATCATTGCCTTATGAATCTTTTAAAAAAAGCAACAGGTAATTGTTCAAAACTTTTTCGAAAAAACAATGTTTAATCTTTTAGAAATCCGAAACCTTTCCTTTCTTATAAAAAAATCTCAATCAGAAACCAACCACGCAATCAAACAACACAATCATTAATTCAGCACCAAAGTTCATTCTCAAATGTAGCACGCCAGGACAAATACAGGCAAGACAGACAAGGAAAGCACAAGTAGGTAGTAGTTACAACAAATAGTTCAAGTAGCAGTTAAGAATAGTTTAGCAATTAGACAAATCAAAACAAGTTCAAATCCAAGCAAAGCATACAAATGCATATGATGCATGCCTGTCCTATGGCTGATGAGGCTCATCTGTCGGTTATCCAGCCAACCCGACAAGTCTAAATTGTCCTTAGACTGTCCCCCGACGTGCATCCTCACGAGTCTATGCATAGCTTTTTCTCAAATAATCAATATTGCTCAATGGGGGTAATATTCCTGAGATTTTATATAGTGCCTGGTCACACTTACGTCGTAGGGTCAACAGAGTATCGAGTTCTCAACCTGGTATACATGGTGGCAAGTCATGGTACTTTATCCAGGGAACCTCGTATCTCAGATAATTCAAAGATCATAAGCCATATGAATAATTTAAAGTTCATATCTCAACATTCTTAACATCATAATCATTCTTCAATCCAAATCTCATTTCCAAATTCATTCAAAAACCATAGTTCAAAGAAAATCCCTATCATCCTTCTTTCCATTCCGTTCATTATAAATCAATCTTAAAACATATAAAGTTTAAAAAAAAACAAATCTTTTTAAATAATTACTTCAAATGAAACTTCCAATTTTATAAAATTTTGGCAGCATCTCCTCTAAAATTTAGACTATGCCACCCTTTTCGAGTCCCAACCAAACCAAACCAAGTGTCTGTTAATCATTCAAATCATTTCTAATAACCATTTTCACAACAACCATACTCAATCCAAGGAAACTATAAAATCCAGAATCTAGTCAATGAATACAAACTCTCGATTTTCTCAAACAGTTTCAAACCAAACCATTCCTTAAACCCTGTTCGAACCATTTTCAAAATAGTAAATTATTCTCAGTAAACAAACTGTTTTCAAATATCAAGTCCTTTCCAAATTTGTTTTAAAATCAGATTCCGACATCAAATTAAATTTCAATATTAAATCTTTTCTAAAATCAAACCATTTCTAAAGTTAAACTAAATGCTAATAATTAATCTCCTCCGATAATTCAAGGACAACCACTTTAACAATATCATTCAACTAATCAAAATACCCAACTTTCTCAATTGATCAATCTGTCAATCAAACTAATAATCTCGTTCATCCAAAACAACTCAATCCAATTCATAAGACTTACGAAATCACAGAAATGTATTTCACGCATTAATATCGATTTATAACAACTTTGGAAAGAAAAATAAGTTTAAGAAAGACTCCCCTTCCTCAACTAGCTGAATTCACATAGGTTAAACATAGTAACTCCCTTCCCTTTTTGTTTCATGGCAGCAGTGGTGATTCCAACGTGACGAAAACGGTAGCAGCAGCACCAATTTTAATTTTTCAAACATACCTTAGCAGAACTAAAACAGAGACATACGTAGTCATAATTAAAAGAAGATCATAGCAGAGGAATAAAATGGCAGCAGAGCAAGGATAGAGGAGTTACATATTCAAAAATAGCAGAATTGATATTGAAATTGGAAAAGGGCAGTTCTGATTCGAAGACAAGAGCAGGGGAGGCTGTGGTGGATCCTTCTTGTCGCAGCTCGAACGGCGGCAGAGAAACTCGCGGTGACCGTATAACTTGGCACAGACAATCTCAGCGACAATCCTCACAGTAAAGGTAAACTTAACAAATAAAGAAGCTGAAGCAGGGTTAGGGCTTATCGACAAACACAGGCTTGGAAGGCGGTTCGGCGACGGCAGCTCCGCGACAGTTTCCCTCACGCGTGTTCTCTCTTCCCGCTTCCAGTGGCGGTGGCAAGGACGGGTTCGGCGAAAGAAACCCAACGAAGCTGGCGGCGACGGGCTTCCCCTCGACGACAGTGGCAAGTTCGATGGTGATGCGGGCTCCAACGGCAACAACGGACCCAGCTTCGACGGCGGTAGCTTCCTCGCGAGCTCCCCCTCTCTCTCTCTCCTCGCATTCGCCTCTTTCTCTCTCTCCTCCCTTGGTGACGACACCAGCGACTGGCGGTGGACTGGAGACGGCTGGGTGGTGACGCGACGGGGGATGAACGGCGGCGAGCCCAAGGCCAGTGGTGGCGACATAGCTCCTCCCTCTACTCTTCTCCCTCACCGATCTCTCTTCCTCTCTGCTCTCCCATTCCCTCTTTTCCCCTTTCTTTCTTTTTTTTTTCATTTCTTTCTTGGTTAGTGGCTGAGGTTTGGATGAGGGGTTTGGGGAGTGTGGCGGTGGTGACTAGGGTTAGGGTAGAATTAGGGTTTGATTTGGGACAAATGTAAAATTAGGAATTTTTAAACAAATTGAGGTTTTGTTAAATTTTAATAAAATTAAGAGATATTATATTAAATTAAATTCTAAATTAATCCTTTAAAATTATTTTAAAAATATTATTTAATTATCAATTTGTTGATTAACTTTTAATTAAATCTTCTATTTTAAAATATAAAATAATATAATTAATTTTCTTTGTTTATAAGAATTAAAGTATTAAATTCCAAAATCCAAATTATTTAAACCAAATCATGTAAAGTTCTTATTATTTTACATTTGCTAAACTTTATAATTTAAATATAGAAAATAATTCAATAATTATAAAATTAGATAAAATTCTAATTTAAATAGCCAAACCTCATTATTTCTCAAATTTCTAGAACTTTAATCATGAATAGGAAAATAATCCATAAATATAAAGTTTGGATAAAAACCTTAATTTATTTCAAATCTAATTAATTGCCTTTAATTATTTTCACTAAAAAAATAATTTCTTAAATTAAAGCTATAAATAAATATATAATTTGAGATTAGTTCAAAATAGAACTTTTCAAAAGTCCTGGGTCTTACATCCTGATGATATTAGATAGGCACAACGATATCAAGGCTACACTTGAAGCTCCCGACGGAGGATGGCTACTACATGCTGCATACCATGCATTCTGTATTCGACATGTGGCCGCAAATTTTGCCCTGATATTCAAGGGTAAGGATGCAAGGAGGCTTCTTGTGAATGCAGCGTATGCTAAGACTAAGGTGGAATTCGATTATTGGTTTGATATTCTGCGGTCTGAAGACCCTACCATGTGTGACTGAGCGAACATGATTGACTATTCGTTGTAGACTCAGCATTGGGATGAGGGTAAGAGATTCAGACACATTACGACAAACATCTCTGAGTGTGTTAATTCCATCCTGAAAGGAGTCAGAAACCTTCCGGTGTGCTCACTAGTGAAGGCCACTTATGGGAGGTTGGCAAAGCTATTCGTTTGCAAAGGGAGAGAGGCAGAGACCCAGCTGGAAACTGGATAGCAGTTCAGTCAACATCTGGTGAAGTCTATAGAGGCCAATCTGAAGACGTTGAGGTGTTTCACGGTGACTTTGTATGACAGAGATAATTTGGAGTTCACCATCTCGGAGACCACTCCTACTAGGTTATTCTCACTTGGTAGTTACAGAGTGTCACTCAGGGCTCAGACATGTGACTACGGATATTTTCAGGCACTTCATTATCCTTGTTCTCACGCCTTGGCATGTTGTGCCTATTCACGGCTCACTTGGCAGCCATATGTCCACCAGGTGTATCATCTTGGCTCGGTGTTCAGTGTGTTTTAGATGGGATTCACCCCGCTCATCTCCGAGGGTATTTGGCCACCGTACGATGGGCCCACAGTCATACTAGATCCCACCAAGAGGCGTGCAAGTGAGGAATGACCCAGGTCCACCAAAATCAAGACTGTTATGGACAAGGCCGATCCAAACAGGCCCAAGAGATGTGGTCTGTGCAGGCAACCAGGACACACACGTCGGAGCTGTCCACAGGGCGGTGTCACCACGGGGATCAGGGTCGATGCGTAGATGTTGGTTTAGTTGTTTTAGTTTCGTATCTGCACTTGAGTACGTTGGTTTAGTTGTTTTAGTTTCGTATTTGCACTTGAGGTCAAGGGCCAGCTGAACGTATCATACCGAGCTGGTCTAAATCCAGGAAAGCGCTAGAAGATTCATGATTGAAGTAGCTGCAACGATCCGACTAACTTCACCACATGTCTGTATGCTACGTGGCACATGCACCGGTATAACCACGAGAAAGCAGCTAATCCCCAGCTGTAGCCACCCATGTCCTCAAACCTAGCTACGTATGGGAGCCACCTAATGTGAATGCAGTTGCCGGACTTATCGGCAAATAGCTGAGTCCCTAACAGCATCATGATATAGGCCGAGGCATACCTCCTAACTGTGGGATCATCGACTCCCTTAGGGAGCTCTCCGAAGATCTTCTAGAACCAGCTGCAGTTCACTACAAACTTTTGGATTTGGTTTGTAGGAGGTAACATACCCAATAACTCCTGAAATCACACCCAAACTGGCTGATCACCCTGGATATACGTCTGAAAATCTGTCAGACAACAATTAACATAACATCTATTAATTAACAAACCTAACTAGTACGTTACGTCTTACAGTGTAATAATACACTCTCCGAACGGCATATAAAACGTATACATATGCCCAATGCTTGGTTTATGCATGTCATTTGCCCCGTATGTAATATAATTAATTTGTCTTTAAATCATTTATAGAGATTAAACTCTGTGATTTATAGAAATTAAAGTCTTTAATTTATTTATGAAAAAGTGGGGCGTCAGCAGAGTGATTGGGATGAGGTGGGGCCCAGTGGAACAAGTTAGAAGAGTTCGTTGAAATGAAAGTGGAGAATGGAGATCGGAGAAGAACAGATTCCTTTCTTTCTTTCTGCAGTTTCCAACAACCCAAACTGGCTTCCATCATCAATTATCTTCCTCACGATGTTGCCATCAAAATCGCTTCTCTCCTTCAGGTTTCGATTTCTCAATTTCCTTTTAATTTCTTCACTTTCAATGTTTCCTTTTTCTGCTTCCATTTTGCTTGACCCCTTTCTCCTCTGCAAAAGGTTCGAGATTTGTGTGCCTTGAGTTGTTGTTCCACTTTCTGGAGGGAACTCTGCGTCTCCGATTCCATTTGGGAGTCTCTTGTCAGAAAAAGATGGCCTTTACTCACTTCCTTCGATTTCCCTTCTTCATCGTCATCTTCCACTTCCTCTTCTTCTTCCGCTAATTCCCCCAATTTTAAGGTATTCCACTTATTCCCTTGTTTTACAGCTTGACCTAATTTCTTTCCTGTATCGGTAATCTGAATTGGGAATGTGATCAATCAAGTACTTGACTTTTGGTCTGTACTCGTTTAATTGGTTGCTGTTAGAAATTGATATGAATTTGTGTTATAACTTAGGTTTTCAATTGGGTTTAACAGAAGTGGAGGAAATTGTACTTAAAGAGGCATGTGGAGTTGGGAGTTAGGGCAAGGTCTGTGGAGAAGTTTGTGGAAGCTTGTTCCCGTTCTGAATCACTTGAAGTTAGGGACTATCTCAATGCTGTTGAAACCTTGATTGCCACAAGGTTTGGTTTTGAAGATGTCCAGAGGTTCCTCTTCAACCCTAAAGTCAACGTCTTGCTTAACTTGATTGGTGTCCACTATTGCCTCACATGTCTTGGGATTCAGGTATTCTTATCTTTTTTTTTCCCAACCATGTTGTGATTTGTTTTGTTTTCGGTTTCATAGCTTTTTAATTTTCCCATTTTGAAACACTTGAACCGTAGTTGCAAAATCTAGAACAGTATGGAAATGTTCATGGACGAGTTTAATTTAATGTGTAAAATTACCCAAGGAGAACACCATAGTTTTGCGGGTTTTCGGGGAAAAAAAAAACGCAAAAAAAATTAGCTCCAACTAAAGGGAACCACTGTTTAAGATCCCAGATGGTTTTGGTTCCTTTCAATTGTTAATTGCATCATCATGGCTTAATTTGGTGTCACTTGATGACCCTTGATATGATCACTGTGCATAAGATCTATCAAAAATGATCTACAGTCAACTTGATGTTCTTTTGCTCTTTGCGCAAGGCTGCAGTTAACATGATTGCTATTAAAATGTTTGATACTTAACCCTTTGGATCAAAACACCTTTTTTTTGGCTGAATTTCATGCTTTTGTTGTATTTTGAATTTTGAATACATGTAATAAGAAAGTCAATTGTATTTTTTTTCCATACTAAAACTTCTCTGTGAAATAAACATATATCTTCTGCTCAGTCCTGGACTCTTGGGTAGGGTAATACTATTGTTTTAAGCTTAATATCAATTATTTGAAACAACTTGCAAACACATGTTCAAGATTTCTTGTTCCTGTTTTTGTTTTTTAAAAAAGATAACGTGTACCATTTTTGTCATTTAGTGCTCTATTTGCAAGTTTTCATATTCAGAGATATAGATGGGCTTTATCTTGTTCTTTGACTTTTGCAGTTTTTCTTTCGTAAGTTAAGTCATGATCTGTAAAGATAGATGTATAGCTAGGCGTATAACTATTATTATAACATCTAAATTGATTTTTTTAATCTAAATTGATTTTTTTCCTCTCATTTTATAACATCTCACATTTCAGCCTTGAACTGATAACATGCATATGAAAATTATAATGTTGGGTTAAAGTTTTGAAGGGCTATACCAGAATTTAAAATTACAAACTTGTATAAAAATCATTTCAGTGTTTGTAATTGATATCTAAGCGTGTTGATTAGCAGGGCGATGAACTCGTAGAATCGCTTCGGGCTAGTGAAATATCTGATCGGCATGTATGCATCAAGTGGTGGAAAGTTGGGAGATGGATCTATGGCTTCCGCAGGAGGGACGAGTCGCATTCTCGTTGGGTTTCTTTGGCATATTTAGCAACAGAAGATGATGAACATGTTCTGGGGGTACTTCGCCGAGGTACCATTCATGAGGTTGTACGTGTTCAGATCTCTGCTGTTGGTCACACATCAACACCTTGGTCCTATAAGACTGATCAACTATAAGTATATATATAATTTATATAGCTATCAGTTTTAGTATGTGTATAATGTGGTAATAATACGTGTGTATCACTATCACTACTATTATGTCATTAAATACAAGAAAATAAGACAAGTTCAGATTACTTTTAAAATCAATCAGATTAAAAATATGCATAAATTCCATTCTTGTAAATGTAATAGATGAATTCGTGGAGGACAATTATACCATGCATTGAACTCCAATGTTGTTATTTAAGTTGTCACAATCAAGCACATAGAATGCTTTTCTTCTCCATGTTTTAATTCTTAGACCCCAGAGGAAGCTCTTTGTGATGTTGAGTCTTAGGCAGATTTTGTAGCTTTCTTGTCCTATGTACTCATAACTTCATTGGACGTTTCATTTCAATGATTTTCAAGTCATAAAGAGACCGCAACATGCTTTGTGTAATTTTACACCTTAAAATTTTCACTCTGTTTTTATGTCCATTTTTCATACTCTACTCTACATTGCCCCTGATGTTATCAGAGTGCCATGCTGTGAAATGAATCATGATACTAGTAAGAATGGTTGCAAAATTAAAGTACACATCAAAATCATCAATTAATCATATAAAACATTTCCATGTTGATTATAACTGGTT
This sequence comes from Arachis duranensis, assembly GCF_000817695.3. Taxonomy (NCBI): domain Eukaryota; kingdom Viridiplantae; phylum Streptophyta; class Magnoliopsida; order Fabales; family Fabaceae; genus Arachis; species Arachis duranensis. Next base: position 95,768,609 of record NC_029772.3, on the reverse strand, counting down.
TATTTTGTGGGTGCAGAATAATTAATTACAAACCATTTAATGCATGAATAAACCACCAAGACAACCACTACTACTACCCTGTCTACCCATTTACATAATAATCAAAAACCATTGCCCTGAAACCAACAAACATTCACAAACAGAAAAAGTCATTCACAAACTGTACTAATTACAGTACTTAACAACACACTCAGACTAACTTTGTCAACATTAATGAAACTATGAACCATTTGTCTACTTGGGAACCCTGCTGTGAAGGGTGAAAGCTGAAAGGAAGATGAGTAACACAACAACAATGCTGCCAAACAAGCCCACAGCAAGGGATCCAGCAACATGCTTACAGAAAGTGTCATATGCACTGCAAATTTTATTCCAATGGACATGGCTGTTTCCCTTTAAACCTATGTATGCAACACCTGCACCTGCTCCTGTTGCTGATGCTATTATCCCCAGTATCAGCTGCACCACACCATAACAAATAACACTCATGGGTTATTACTTATTTATCTCTTGAAATGCTAGCTAGCTTATAAGGTGAAAATATGATTATTTTATTAATTGTTACCGCATCCCAGAAGAGAAAATGAAGGAGAAACTTGGTTTTTTGATGTGGTCTCTGGATCACAGAGAGTGATGCTAGCGTGGTGATGATGCTGTAAAACCCAGAAACCGAAAATGCAACCACAAAATATCTGCATAATTTTATATCATAATTTGTTAAACACATAAAAAGAATTGAAATAATAAGTAACACAATAAGGCAGGAGAATGATATATTAAGGAAAATAAGAATAAATTACCATTTGTATCCATGAAAGATATAAACGTTGACAAATGTATCCATATAAGAATAAACGACAATTGTACCCACGGAAGATAGCTTTTGTGTGCCAAGAATACCCTAACGGGCCAATTCTATAACCAATGTCCGGGTACTTTTGGCACACGGAAGCTTTATAATTGTCGTTTTATTCTTATATGGATACATTTGTTAGTATCTGTATTTTTTATGGGTACAAATGGTAATTTATTCGGGAAAATAATAAACATTATAATAGAGAGACACTGCCTCCTTACAAATAACGTACTATAAAATATGACATGCAAATCCAAAAGCCATCATAGTTACGTACATATCAGAAATCAGAGTAAAAATTAAGGGAAAACCCTCATGTATTAATTAACAGTTCTACTAAGACTAAATTTTCATTCTCCTTTCTTCTTGAAGGGAAAAAAAACATATTTAATTAGTGTAGTTTCTTTATTTTTTTCTGTTTTAACTTTCTTTATATTAATTTCATGTTGACTACAAAAACATAGACCAACATATATAGCAAACACTTCATATATAGCCGCCACAAAATCAATTACCACATATTTGTGTCTAAATAGATGTATTGTTTAAGTAATTTTTAATGTGTATTTTATATTTTAACGTATATTATATACGAATAACTAATTTGGTAGCTGATTTTTTACGTAAATATAGTATTTTTGATATATAAAACTTTATATATGAACTTACACAAAGGCCGGTGAGTATCTCCACTTGGCTGGTTGTGGCACAGGCCTACCTTGGAAAAGCACCAATTCGGTTTGATTACCAGTGACAAGCACCACTACTGCCACAAGTGATGCTGCAAACAACAGAAACCTTAATATCACATCCAAATTAGACAAATCGACGCCGGCCGGAGCCGGAGTTGGAGCTGTCCTGTTCTCAGGTTCCCCTGGCTTCTCTGTAGTAGACATGTTGTCACCTTACTTAGTTTTCAATAATGGAAACTAAGGAAGGTACTTGTAGTATAGTAGCAGTGTTATTAAAAGGATAAGAATAGTTGAACAATATGGTTATGTCTAAATATATATGTATATATAGATATATAGATATATATAGATGGATGGATGAAGTTGAATGATGTGTAAAATAAAAACAAATGGAGGGGTTAGAGTTTTCCTCACGCTATGGTTGGTTTGAACAGTTGCTTGTTAGTTGGTATGTGTATGTATGAGGTGATTCACACATAGCTAATAGTCAATAATCTTTATAATATATGTATTTTTTATTAGTGTACTTAATCCTATAAAGTTTACACGAAATATATATACATTTGAATATATTCTATAGGTGCTTAATTTCAAGATTCACATGAAATATATTTTGGGGTTGTTTTTTATTTGGATTATGAATTGATGTGTGTTTGTATTATAGGGCTAGAGGGTAGAAACTTGTGTTAAGTGTTACATCCATAGCTATCATATGAATTATGAAATGATTTCTTGTAACTCTTTTCCATCTCAGTTGGTAATTTCGGGTTAGATTGATTTGTCTTATGTGGCACATATACATATATGAAACAATCATTTTTTGATTTCTCACTTATCATGATTGAATGAAGGAATTTGTTAGCTAAATAATAGTTTTTATAAATAATATAAATAATAAATTTTAAAATTAATCTAATNTGATATATTTATTATTTATATTATTTAATATTTTTATTTCTACCTATATTTTTGTTGAAAAAGGAATTGAGAGTCAAGGTTGTGGTTGCCTGGTTGGTATAATAGATTAGATATATATAGAATTAGAGAGAATAATATGTACCACCTAAACACACTAAAATTCTTTGATAACATTGGAAAGACAAAAAATAATTCGTTTAATCGGTTTAAATTTATTTTATTTAGTATTTATTTATTATAAAAGATATTAAATAAAAAATATTTTAATAATTTTTTATTAATATATTTTTATTATTAAACATTTCTGAAAATTTCTTATATCATCAATAATCTATTTTGGTACTCATTAGCTATAATAAATTATTATCTCTTAGAAACATAGATTTCGTAACTTTCCTTTCTTTCAAAAAAATTATTTGGCCGGATTTAATTTTTATCATGTTCAAAGGATTTTATTATTTTCATCACATGGGCTTGGACAGAGTCTAAAAATAAGGATATACGGATTGGATCGAATATGATATCTGTGCTTTTTAGTATCAGATTATCAAATATATCCGTATAATTGAACTTTTTTTTAATTATATTTTTATATAAAAAATTTAATAAAATATTTTTTTCACATTTTTAATTTTATTTATTCTTAAAATATTTTTAATCAAACTTTTTTAAATAACAAAATAAAATAATACAATATATGAATAATAATTATTAACTAAAACATACAAACAAATAAATATAATACTAAACATATATTTATTTATTATTATTATGTAAAT
>NC_029772.3:95761771-95765332 GCF_000817695.3 Arachis duranensis | reverse complement strand
AAATCTGCCGATCCGCAGATCGAATACGCAGATATAAAGTAGATATCCGCGATCCGATATGCAAAAAATACGAATCGGATCCGATCCGATCTGATCAATTTGTAAATCAAATTGTATCTGCAATTTTTAGATCGAATACAAATATTTACTACAGATCTACAAATACGATCCAATCTACCAAGACTTCTATCTAAAAAGGATTTTAAGAAAAGTCTTTTTGATTTCCTCTAATTTTGACATACATAAGAAGATAATGGAATTTTTCAGTTTTTCATTAATTGCTTTTGGATTGTAAGGTTCTATATAAGAAAGAAGACTTTCCAGTTCAAAGTCATCAAGATATATATATGGGAAACAAATCAAACAATCCAGAAGCATATACTCATAATTATGACGGCTTGATAAATGAATAAATGGATAACTACGTTTGAATGGTATTTTTACGTGAAAATAATAATTAATTATTATTTCGTGTTATATTTAATAATTTAATTAAATATATCAAATTATATAATAATTAAAAAATTATTATTTTTATATTAAAATATTTTTATTTGAATAATCATTATATTAGTAGAAAAATATTAAAAAATTAATAAAATTTATTATTTTTAGTTAATAGTTAATTAATAATATTTAAAAATATAAATTAAAAAAATATTGTTAAATTATTAAATTAAATAATAATTAAAAATACTGATAAAGTAATAAATTTTGATGGTTATTGAATTTTTCTTATACTAGTATTAGGAGTGTTGCGTATGCATTCTAAGTTCAATTGACTAATTTAATTTGAATTCAATTTCTATATAGTATGCAATATTAAGATAAATTGCGTGTGAATGATTAATATTGATCTAGAATGTTTATCCAACTTGATGGTGGGTCATAGTCGTCATTGAAGAAGGGCAATCCTGGCCGAGAGAAACATGGGAATGCTATATTGTTCATATTTTCATTAGTGTCTTTCACTAACTATTAAATATTATATTTTACTATTTAATGTAATTTAAACCCACTTATTTGAAATGATGTGACCCCCTACTCCTACGGAAAGAAAGGTTCTAATATACTTGTTCAATCAATCCTCTCTTTTTTCCATGAAATGTTGAAACCCAACCAAAGGTAATTAATCATGTAACTATGTGATTAATTAACTAGGTATATACTATATAGTCAATGATGAATATACTAGTTAACTAGGGTTACTAAAGAGAAGTATATAAAACGACAATAGTTTGAACAAATAGATATAATATCTTTTATTGATACATATCATTAAATATATATTCTCTTATTTCCATGGCTAATTCTTTTTATTTTAATTTATTGTGAATAATTTCTTGTATGTAAATATAGCTTACTAATTAATGTACCTTAAAATTAGTTTTCCTAATGAAATGAGCGTATGAGGAGTTTAGTTTGTGCATCATTCTTGTGTGTAGAATTTTCCAATGAAATTCAACCGTCAAGAATGAACCAGAACGTTGTAGAAAGTTAGAAACAAACATAGTTTAACGAGTTAAATAATTATGTGAACCAGCAAATCAAGCAACGTTGATGAATCTCAGATATATATAAAGTATAGTGATAATTCCATTCTCAAGAATTTTAATTTTGGATTAATTAATTTAAAAAAATATCAATGAAATTTTTTACATAATAAATAGTGAAGATATATATTTTTCTGTTAATAAATAGTGCAAAAATAAAATAGAATTGTCTATAATAATAATGTATTATTTATTGTTGTTTGAGCATAAAAACAATATAATTTTAAACAATAAAATATTTGTTATCTTTTAAGTTTCTATATAACATTTATCACATATTCTATAAGATAAAATTTCACTCTAAAATTTGTTATTTACATAATGAACTTCTTAAAAATTCTTAGAATTTTTTAACTCCAAAACCATACATATTAAATCATTAACAAATAAATGCTTAAATGCGAAAATATCTAAATTCATATTATTGGAAGAGTTTGGTTCTTTTGATTTTTTTCAACTAAAACTTTTTGCATCTCTAATATAACTGACTCACAACTTGCTCTTTTGATAAAAAAAAAAAGTTACGAAACAATTTTGGTGTCTTGAGAGACCAAAACCTTAAAATTAACTATTTATATTTGAGTGTGACACTTATTAAATCATAAAACTCAAATAAAATAATATTTTTTATTTTATTCTCATTTATTATAAAATAATAATTTTTTAACAAATTTTTTATAAATAAATATATCATAATAATTAATGGTATATATAAATATTATTATTAAATTTTACATAATAAACTAATAAAAAATATAATTATTATTTACTAACTCAAAAAATTAAATTAATATTTTTTAAATACTAATTAGTCTGATACTAAAATTTTTAGAGATTTAGTTATCATTTTAATATATATATAAACCAAAGTGAGAGTGGAATAAGATAATAATAAAAATAATAATTTAATAGTAGTCCTCATCAGCTGAAGGGTAAGACCAAACGATTGAATTGAACAAGTAACTCTATTCATATTCAGCCACACACAATCATGTGTCGTAGCAAATCTACTTAAAAATCATTTGATATTTCCATCATATACGAACAAATAACAATAAATAAATAAAAAAATATTTTAATTTATTTTACGTTGACCATGTGTGAACTCATTTTTTTTTTTGTGACTATGTGTGAACTCATTAAGCAACGTAAGTTGACCAGAAAATTACTTAAAAATAATCGCTTTCATTTGTCAAATATATATCTTTTTTTTTGGACGTGTAAATATATATCTTGTTAGATATTAGTCCTTCCCAATTGGGCTTCCATTTTAGCTAGATATTAATTTCGAGGCTCGCAGTCAAAGAAAAAATAAATAAAAATAAAGTAATCATCATAGTTACTAAATTGAATCGATGATGGAACCAACTAAATTATTAATTTATTATAAATATTATATAATTATAAAAAATAATTATATTGTATTTAATAAAAATATTTAATATTTTTTTATATATATTTAATAATATTTATATTTATATTAATAATTATACATAATAAAAGATATAATTAATTTAAATATAATTGAATATAAAATTAAAATAATATATAATAACAAGGAATAACATATTTCAGTGAAAAAATAAAGTACGTAGTAATAATCAGGACTTAAGTTCGAATTTTATCTTTGTTAATTTTAGAATTTTCACTTGAATAGTTTGATTGGATCAATTTTTATTGAATTTGACCGATTTTTGTTGTTTTTCAATTTTAAACGGTTTTGAATTAGACTGAACCAGTTAAAAATCTGGTTTATTAGTTTTTTTTGTCAAACCAACATAAAATTTGTTTCACCCTATCTATTCATGGGTTGAATGATTTGAAAATACGATAAATATTATATTTTTATAAGTGACAAAAAATTTTGTATTTAATAAATGACTAATTAATTTGATCTAAATTTTTATATCAATATTTGACTAAATATTTAAAAAGTGTCAGAAAAATTTTAGAATAAAATTTGATTTTTAAATTTATTTATTTATTTAAAAAATTAAAAAAATTTACT
>NC_029772.3:95739080-95761708 GCF_000817695.3 Arachis duranensis | reverse complement strand
TTAAAATTATTTTTAAAAATATATATTTAATATTTAATTTTTTTATCATATTTTTACATTTTTTAATGATTTATTTATCTTAGTAAATTTTCGAATATTATTTTGAACGTTTACTCGAAGTTAGAAAAAAAAAAAAAGGAATGTTGGCTGTAGTAGTTCACATTTAATTATAATAATATTCAACCCTACTATAAAGCAAGTAATTAATTAAAAAATTCTTTTAAGAGTAAAATGGGAGATATATTGGTGGCTACGTACTCCATCTCAACAAGCTAAGCAAGATCTAGAAGAAGCTGGCACCAGTTGATATTTCAAGAATAAAATCTCGATTTAATTTTAAAAATATTTTGATATTATCATTTTAAATAATTTAATTGATTTTATAACTTAAATTTGTTACAATTTTATATTTTAAGTGTTTAATTTATCTTTTTAATTTACATAGAATCTCAATTTTTTTTAGAACTCTTAAACACTGAGAATCCAACAGTGGCCCTATGTTAACTCTTATTTTTTTTTTCACAATAGTCCCTGGAAACGCACAGAATATCACAAGAAGCCCCACGTTGATAATGAAAGGCCCGGAGAGACACTACGTATGACACAACAGCATGTAGCTAATTAAATGAAAGTAGTTGTCATTATTAATTGACCCAAAAACAAAAATGAAAAATTGAAAATAAAAAAAAAAGTAGTTGAGCAGTAGAAACAGTACTACTTGCAATTAATTAGATGTTGCAATAATATTAATGTCCTTATTTGAATATTTTAATTAGGTATACTACACACTCACTCACTCATCATCCAAATCCAAATTCATAACCATTAATAATAATTTCAAAAAGTAGTTCTTATTTTGCCATTTTCCTTCATTATTCTGATCTGTCACTTAGCTTGGTTCTGTGTATAAATATACTACTCTCTGTACACTATTAAACCTCATATATACAGAGAATTATAATTAATAAAAGCTAAGAAGTAATGGAGGGACATCACCATGGAAAAACAGAGGTGGCAGCAAGATCAGGTAGTAATAATAAGAGTGGATTGGTTTTGAGGGTATTGGCATTGATACTGACTCTAGCAGCTTCAATTGTTGTTGTGACCAATAAACAAACCAAGGTTGTTCCTCTGAAGGTTTTTGATTCTCTACCACCGGTTAATCTTCCTGTTTCTGCAAAGTGGCATTACCTCTCTGCTGTTCTGTAAGACCCTCGATCTCTTCCTCTCTTCTCATATATTCATATGCATTATAAACATGTTTCTTTAGTCTTTTTCTTTTTACTTTATGCCTTTCATCAACTTTGGTTTTGTTGCCTAGCTAAATTGCCAATGTCTAACAAGTAATTTAAAAGAATCTAAATTATTATTATCATATCAAAATTTATGCTTTTGATTCATGTAGTTGACTTTATTTAGTGGGATAAGATTTTATTGCTGATGGTGTATATCAAACTTTATGCTTTGATGCACATTACCTTCATACAAAGAGTTTTTCATGGTATTCTCATGCAGACTTATTTGTAATACATTTTTTATATTTTGAAGAAGTATATGTAATTTTTATATATTAAATTAGTGTATTTTAAATAGAATTTTGTTAAGTATATAATGATTTTTGTGAACAATGTTAATAATAGGTTCTAAAATTAGTCTAATAAAGTAAAAATACACTATATCTCTAAATTATTTATCTAAATCTTAATATTAGGATAATCATTTGCACACCTAATGAATTAAATATTCTATATATCCATTATTTTCATTGTTTAGTATTTTCATTATTTACTTATACTTTTTTTATAGTATTCTTTGTGTACATTTAGATTGTATTTAGAAGAGAGAATGGAGATTGAGATGAGAGACTGAAATTAAACGAGAGAGACAGAGATAATTAAGAGATAATTAAATTTTTATATTGTGATTAATATAAAATATACTAAATTGAATTATGTCTCAATATTATATTAAGTTTTAGATAAATATAGAAATTGATACATAGATTTAAAATTTGAAAAATTAAATAAAAATATTTTTGATAAGAAATATTATGAAAATTTTAGTTTCTATTTTAAAAAAATCTAATTTCCTGTATGTTAATTTTCTAGAAATATTGAAAGGACTAAAATTTTGTGTCTCCAGACTAAAATTTTAATTGTATTCTCTAAATATTAAACACAATATTAAATTTTAATCTCTTAATCTCAATTTTAATTTTTAAAAACAGATGCTACCTTAATTTTGATTTTTTTTTTCTTTAGATATTTGATACTTTTATTATAATCTTAGGATTCCTCTCATAACTTTACTCTTTAATTTGTCCTAATATACATCCTCTTCAACGTTCACACCTGAAATTCAAATAATATCGATGTGTGGAAAAAAGAGAAAAAATGTAACTTTTATTTCTTTCGCTGATTAATATATCTCATAAACAATTTTATATCAATATCTCTATAAACTATAGATCTATATAGATGTCTAATTTCAACGTTGAAATAACTTGTGTATAGTTTCAAACTAGTCCTACTTATCTGTAGACATGCATTAATGGCTCTTCCAAGTTCATGGCACCGTCGCCGACATGTTTAATTTAGAAACAAAATTTTATATTAATAATTAATTTCAATATATACATAATATAACTGAATTATTATTAGATTTATTAAATTTATTATTTTTATTATTATTTAAAAACTAAAAATAACATTCATTCACCAATGAATTATAATTCAATTGGCATAATCTTTTTATACTCATCTAAAAGGTCACAGATTCAAATTTTCCTATTTTCAGTAAAAAAAAATAAGTAACATTCATTCAAATACAATATCCAAAGTTACTAAAACTGATTTAGTGATGATAATTGAGATTAGATAGTAATTAGACCTACATTTTAAAAGTTGAATTGATTTTTATAATCCAGATCAATTATACTATGTGTTTATTAAATATCAGTCATTATTTTAATCATTCGTGTAAAATACATATTATAATATAAAATATATATTAAAAGAAATTAAATAATATATTTATATATCCAATCCACAAATAAAAAATGATTGATTGAGTTATTTACACGATATTTTTAAGCAAAAAATTCATTAACATCAAAGTTTACTCACTTTTATTTTTAATATGAAATTAACTAAGTTTTTAATTGTTATGATTAATTAAGTGTCAAGTCTGATGGAATATTATTACAAATAGGTACTTTCTTGTGACAAACGCAACATCATGTGGATACGCAGCCGTGTCACTACTCCTAACCGCCGCAAATAGAGATGGCAAGAGCAAGCACTTGCGGATACTAATCTTTGTCCTTGACGCGTTGATGGTGGCTTTGCTGTTCTCCGGCATCGGCGCCGCTTCGGCTGTGGGCGTACTTGGGTACCATGGAAACTCTCACGTTCAATGGAAGAAAGTGTGCAATGTGTTCGGCAAATTTTGTCACCAAATGGTTGCTTCCATTGGTTTATCATTGCTTGGATCAGTAGCATTCCTCTTCTTGGTTATGCTTCCTTTAATTTCTTCAGCTTAGTTGGTTGATAAATGTCACTCTAGCGTGCCAACTTGGGAACCTTCATTGTAGTTCAAAAGTTGTTGCATACTATTTATTGTGTTAATCAATGTCACATGCTTCTGAGTTGTGACAATTTGACTGCTGCTTGCACTATAAATCAATATCTACATGGGATATTAATTAAAAAATATATCTATAAACATTACTGATAAATATATTTATTTGGTTTTGAGAATATAATAAAATAAAATACTAAAAACATAACATAAAACATAAAGATATTAGTGTAGCTTAAGTGTTTTTTATTGTTTTAGTTTTTTTTTGTTATTAATATTTTATGACCCCCCAATAGGTAAAGGGTAATTTTATCATCTCAACAGCCTCTCTTGAAGCAACCCTGCTCTCCCCAACATATCAGCCATGCACCCATAATGCTTGTGCTCTCTACCAACCCCATACACACTTTCCATGTCATTGAAAAGCTTTCTTGCTTCATCAACCAGACCTGCATGGCTGCACCCCACCAAAACACCCAGGAAGGTGATCCCATCAGGCTTAACTCCTGCAGCAATCATCCTAGAGAAATAATCCAGCAAAGTTGAACCTTTACCATGAACTGCAATCCCAATAAGCATGGCATTCCACGTGAACACATCTTTATCATTGCATGCGTTCTCAAGACAGCCACACTTTGCATCCGAATCCCATTCCTTGTAATGTAATCATGCACTATCCTACCCTGTTCCAACTCTCCCGTTTGAGCACAAGCTGAGAGAACATTTACCAGAGCTATATTATTGGCTTCATAACACAGCTTCGCGTTGCTATAACCGGCAATCATGGTGCCCCAAGACACAGAATCTCTTTCCGGCATTTCTTCGAACAGTTCCCGCGCGCGCGAAATCTCACCACTTGTAACCAACCCATGAACCATGGCATTATAAGAGACAACATCCCTGTGTTGTAAGAGAATGTGTTGGAGGGAAGAGGAATGAGAGGAGATGTGCTAATTTGAAAAAAACGTGAACGGCAGGATTCGAACCTGCGCGGGCAGAACCCACATGATTTCTAGTCATGCCCGATAACCACTCCGGCACGTCCACCCTCTTGATGTCCTTATCAAGCTACATTCCAATTTATCTTGTTGGTTCTTACCATACTTGATGGCGGCTTCACAAATAGACGAACCAAAATCAGGGAAGAATGGTTTCATACATCAAAAGTGAATACGAATAATGCTACACATCCCAATTTTTTTTCTGTACTAAATTAAACAATAAGATTTGGAGTAACTAATTTTTATTGATATTAAACCAATTTGATTAACAAAAATACTTAAATATATAGTATTATTCATTGACTAATAAGCAGTAAGAGCTTCATTAATATCTCTATTTTCTAATGACTGGTATTATAAAAAAAATCATCTTAGTTCTTACTTTCTTTAAATTAAAACATAAAAGTTAACACTAAATTTGTGCAATTTCTAAAAAAAATAATTATATTCTATCTTCCTAAATTATCAAAGGAATATTAGTAATAACAAATAGAGTTAAACTATAATATGGATAGTGAAAATGAACAGAAAAGTCTCATCCTCTTTGAATTAAGTTTCGAAGATTTTTAATTTCTGGTTTTAGTACGAAAAAGTTCTAAAATTATGAGATGAAAAATGAAATAGTTAAGGTTTTGCAACTTTTTAATTTTTTAGTAAACATTCATAGATGATGAAAATTTACACTTCATCATGTCAACTACTTTTTTTTAATTTAATAAAAAATGCACTCTATATCTCTATCACAAAGACCCAAAAAGAAACTTCATCAGATGTAATAAGTTGTCAAACAAAGAATTGAAACAAAGAGTATCAAATTATTAAACTGAACTTATATCTAATAAACGAGATTGAATGGGAATTCATTTCAACAAAATCGATCAAGACCGAAACAAGTACTGTTTCATGTTACCCAAAAAATAAATAAATAAAAATAGTGGTATTTATGACCCAAAAAATGCAGTGCTATGTCTATATGAGAAAAAAAAAAGAACAGTATGTCAAACATTGCAATATTAGTCTAATGATTAGGCACAAAATTCAACACTATTATGGATTTAATTTATAAGAGTTAAGAGACTATTTCAGGTTTAGACATATTCTAAGATGAAAAAAAATCATCGACTTGCCCATACGCAACTTCAAAAACATAACGCTGTGATTAGACGAGGTAATACATTACTAATTCATCATTTGAACAAGCATGCAAATAGTTGTTGAAGAATGAATGGTTCATACATTAATTAGAGAACTAATCCCTGAAAAGTTTAATTAATTAACTAAAGGGCAAAACCATGTCAATGGATCCTCCCTATAAATACAATACATCCCATGTAATCAATTGCAACACTCACATACAACAATTAAAAGAGAAGACTTAATTTTAATTACGGGAGACAATATGACAAGAATTGCATACTTCATTGTTGCGGTTTTGGCTTTGGCACCATCTTTTGCTTCTGCCTACGATCCCAGCCCTCTTCAAGACTTTTGTGTGGCAGTTAATGATTCCGAATCTGCTGGTACGTAATAAATGCATAATCGAAAGAGGAGTGCTAGGGACAGTAATTTTTGTAATTTGTAGTCATTAAATAGCCTTCAATGATGTTTTTAATAGTGTGAGATTCATCTAATGGTGTGCGATTACTTATTTTTCTTTTGCTGATTACATGCTAGCCAAAATTTAATAAAGTTGCTGGCTTCTAGACTTTTTCTAATTGAAAAACAAACATTTTTTTACAATTTAAAAATTCCTAATCAATCTCCAATTATCCAAATAATTGGTCTAAGCAGTCTCTACAAAGACTGCTTAGACTAATTACTTAGATTATTGGGACTGGTTAAGAATTTTCGAACGGTAAAGGATTACTTGGTCTTACTCCATATATTTTCTTACTTGAATTTTCTTTTTAAATTGTCTTGTGGTTTGAATTGCAGTTTTTGTGAATGGAAAATTTTGCAAAGATCCAAAACTTGTGGTAGCTGAAGATTTCTTCAAACATGTTGATGCGGGAAACACCAGCAACAAACTTGGTTCAAAAGTTACTCAAGTTAGCGTTAACGAACTATTCGGACTGAACACATTAGGCATATCGTTAGCTCGTATAGACTTTGCAGCAAAAGGTTTAAACCCTCCTCACATTCACCCAAGAGGCACAGAGATCCTTATTGTTATTGAAGGCACTCTCTACGTTGGATTTGTGACTTCAAATCAAAACAATGGACAGAACCGTCTTTTCACGAAAGTGCTAAACAAGGGTGATGTGTTTGTGTTTCCAAAGGGACTTGTTCACTTCCAATTGAATGTTGGTTATGAAAATGCTGTTGCTATTGCTGCTCTAAGCAGTCAAAATGCAGGGGTTATCACTATTGCTAATGCTGTTTTTGGATCAACTCCACCTATTTCTGATCAAGTTTTAACCAAAGCTTTTCAGGTTGACAAAAATACAGTCGATTATCTTCAAAAGCAATTCTGGTATGACAACAATTAGTTGGGAGAAGACAGATGCAGATATTCTATTTCTTACTTGTACCTCATGCAATTAGCCATCCATAATATTAAATAAAATGCATGAGGGTTAATTTATACGTACCACATTATTTATTGTATTAATAATATTGGTTTGATATAATAATATTGCGTGTTTTGGAAAAGAAAAACCAAACTTGCATTTTTTTATTTTTTATTTTTCGAGATATTGTGTCCCTTATTTTTGGATTCTAATCTATTGTGTCACTGTATGTATTAACAATGATGCTACGTGTACATTAAAATCAGCCACTAAAATCATTTATTAGTATAAAAGAGAAGTGGTAGAGGACTAGCAAATTTTATGATTTATAGTCATTAGTGTGAGATTTCATCCAATGGTGTAGAATTACTCACTTTTTTTTATGGTTAAGTGCTGATCAGATTTTAATAAAAATACTGATCTTCTAGACTTTGAAAATAAATTAAATAACATATGTATTTATACATAAATATATTAGTAATTGATTTTACTGACTAATTTTAACGTACATATAATAATTTTGATGTACTAAATATGAACAATTCTTAGACGAAGTTTGTACGAGAAGAAAATAAAAAAAAGTATATAATTAATTTTAAAGTAAAATAACCTATTTCTTTTAGGGGTTTAATTATCTATCAAAGAGAATTTTTGTCCAAAATAAAAAAATCTTCATTCCGTTATTATACTTTTATTCCTTATAAGATGTACGATAAATATATCTAGGAGACTAGGACCCCTAAATTAATGAAAAAAAAATGAATTTGAATTTCATATAACCTTGGCATTTTCCAATGGGGGTAGCGTGCCATGATTGTGCAAGAATGTGTGGAATGACAAGAACCCTAAAGTACAAAAGCCCGAAATGAAAGGTGATAGCGAGTGTGGTGGTTCTTCAATGCCGGCGGAGCGTAGCAGAAGGCTGAAGATGAATCGCCTCTTCACTCAGCTTCAGGCCACCATCCCACGCCCCCTTTCCAAGGTTCATCGCCCATTATTGCTATATATACTCTATTCATCACATTCATACAAGTTTGGTTCTAACTGGTGTCTATCTGAAATTAACAATAGGCTACAAAGGAAGTCGTTATAACGGAAACGATTAGGTACATAAAGGAGCTTGAGAGGAAGAAGAACAACTTGGAGCAGATCAAGGAACTACTAATTCAAAACCATGCCAGTGGTACCACCTTCATGCTTCCATGCATGGCCGATGCTGATAATTGCTCTGTCACTGTCACTGTCTCCGCCAACGTCGCGTTTTTCGGCATTCAGACCGTGGCTCGCCGAGGTTTGATTACCATGATTTTGGAGGTGTTCAGCAACCACAAGGCTGAGATTTTGGCTGCAAATGTGGCGGTTAATGAAGGGATTTTGACATTTGCAGTCACTGCTCTATTGCAAATTGTTGCTGATGGGGAAGGAGAAGGAGAAGGGGCTGTTGAGATGATTAAGAGAGAGATCATGACTTTGTAGATTCAAAGCTCCCTGCTTTTTCACTTCTTCTTTCTTACATACACTCTACACTTACATTTACATTACATGGTGCTTTCATTTAGTACCATGCGGCTCTTTACACACAGTAAACGATAACAATTTTGGCCATGTATTCATGAATATGATAGTAATACTCACATGCAAATTAATGACATATTGATGGGGCTTGTTTTATTTAAAGATTCTAATACACTTGTTTTATTTATACACAAATACATGTTGGACTATTTTTTTATGAACACATTACATTTTTTATTCAACAGTATGAGTGGAGGTCATAATGAGGTGGAGTGCTTGTTATGGTTATGTCCGGTGCCTTTACTTTTCTCTTAAATCCAAACTATAATTTGGAGGTTTATAAACTAAACTAAATATTCTATGATACTCCTTCCGGATCGTTTAGCTTGAATCGCAAGAAAGTGTTTGAGTGCACGTTATAGGCACACCACTATCTTTTTGTTGCAGCATAATCCACTAAAACAACATTTCATATTTTGGAAACTAAATGCCACTAATAGACACCATTAAGCAGAAATATTAGAAAGAAAAAGGTATGATTGGAAGAAAAAAAAGAATGATTTCCAATGTAAGTAATCAACGTTTCCTACTTTGAACTCAGGACCTAACAGAAGACCCAGAAAAATCATCATGGTATGAAGCTCATCCTTGAACAAGCATTTATCCCTTAAGGTCTTCCAAATTTAGACTTGCCTCAAGTCCCATGTTCAGTTGAGTAATCATGGCAAGGATATCGGATTTTAAAGACGATGCTAGTGTCTGCGAGTAGATCAGATAAAAAAGAGAGAATATAGCACATTAGTCTTAGAGGGCAAAAACTCAGAAATATGAAAAGCAAATTTCTTAGCACTGAGATGGTTTACCTTTTGATCCTCTCCTTTCCTGTACTTAATAACTTCCTTGGGCCACTCGGAGATAAGCTTCTGAAGTTCATCCTTAATGCCTTTCTTTTTTGCATCATCCAAATTCTAGCAACACAGGTGTCAAAAAAAGGAGGAGTATATAAGACTATCCAAGGCAAATACGGCTTTCACTCAGTTTGGTAGCGGCTGTTATAACAAATTTAACATTACCAAAGCAGACACAACATATATAAGCAAGAATATCATTTAAAAAATGATCAATCCAAAAATGCAAGCTTCCTTTAAAAGAATATGCTACCTTTGCTAAAACTTAACATTTGCTCTTGTCTAAACTGTTTCTTATTTTAAATGTTTAGGCTGATGAAGTGTTTCATTTCATATTGCTGCCTTTCTTTGTTTTGCTTTCCCTAGTTAACAAAAAAATGGGTATGAAACAACACAGTTTGTACCTCATTTAGTTCGTGAATGATGCAAGCTGCATCGCTGGGATTACGCTCTAACAAAAAACCCTGAAAATTCATGAGACAAGGTTAGCTTAATTTCTGAAGGGATCTCAGCTATGGTCCAATCCAGCTACTTGAAACAAGCATCAGCATTTTTGTTTAGTTAAATGCAACTCATGTGAGACAGATGTCTAACTAGATAAGCCTTGTCATGAAGAAGTGATGCATGCAGCTATTCTCATTTTATAGAACACAGACTACACATGCCAGGAAAGCAAGGAAATTGTTTGCAATAAAATATCTTCTAATCAAAACTTGGATATCATGGTGATACTAGCATATACACTTGTTAACTGCATTATAACAATAAGTTATCAAATTAGACAACGGTGTCCATGGGTTTGCCACCTTAACACAAGAAATCCCAGCTGTCAAAGTAGGTATCTTCTTTGTCTCAAGTCTCAACTTATTCATTTCCCACAATGGCTCTGTCTCGCCTACAAATAGAAAATGAAAATACATAAATGAACGATTTAGCAACGTTAGATATGATATAAGCAAGTTCAAATAAAATACATAGCACGACCTTGAAATCATTAGGTATAACTATATGTGCAATTTCTTTTGGTGAAAACTATACATGCAGTTAAGTCAACTATGCGGAAACAGGCTCAAATTATAACAAATATAGTTGAGACCAGGAATTTCTTTCTTATTTATAATTCAAAAAGTCACAATAAATGATTATTTCCTTTTTATGTTAAACATTAGACCAAAATTATTTCTTTCTTTAGTAATGGTTCCTTGGGTCAATTAAAGTACTATTTATTTGCACCTCTTTTGGCAGCAAACTTCATCCATTTGTCAAATGAGGTTTGCCGTAGTTTTACGCCACCAGCCTTGACAAACCATTTTCCGTACTTATTAATCAAATCCCACTTATCAGTATTGTAACAAATGCTGCAAGTGATCAACCAAGGTACAGGTCAGAGACATACATAGAAAAGAATGGAAGCAGCATAAGAAGCCGCCTTAACCTGAAAACAATATCTGCTGTGCCTGGTTGCAATGGTAAATCATTCTTCTTCAGAAGTTTCATTACTTCCACCAGCAATTTAGTATCATTGTGATTCTTAGCATGCGTCTGTAGTAAATAAATGACACTAAATTACCAAAGTAGAAATTAGAAACAGGATAAAAAAGTTTAGAACATTGATATGCTAACATTACCAGTAAATGATTAGCAGCAGCAACAGTTGGGCTCAGTCCATAGACATTATGCTTCCATAAAGTCCTCTTTGCTGCATATACATTTCGAATAACCTCAATATTTTCATGTCATAAGCTCCAATTGAAAAGAAGATGGAGTATAACATACAAAATTTAGGCACATATCACGCATCCGTACCAAATTCAAGGGCTCCTGCTTTAATACATGCTTTAGTAACTTCTTGACAGAGATTGCTATTAAAGTCATCATGAATTCGAAGATTTGATAGCCTCTGCTTGCCAAACAGATTGAAAATCAATACTATAACAATATTGAATAATCGAATTTGCAACAGAAAGGGGTTAAAGTGGACAAGAGTAAACACTAACAAATACGTGGAGGTTCTCCAAAATGTCGAATAGGAGTCTTATATCTTGTTGGTGTTTACAATTTTCAATCATTGACCATAACCAAGCATTAGGTGGCATTGATCGTTTAACTTTTACAGACTCAAGCATCTTATCATAGAGCTCCTTTACAGCCACTGCATTCAAAAACCCAAACCAAAGACAAAAAAAGAGTTGTAACTTGAAATGAAATCCAAAAAGAAACCATATAATAAAATTCTAAGACTGGGATAAAACAATGAAGAACCTGTGGGAGTCTCTTCAATAGTTTCCACTCCAGAACTATAAAAAGCCTTTGGCATCATGAAATACATTGGTTCCATTGACACATGCCAATAATCACGTTGTGTGATCCCTGTCTAATTCAACAAGCTCATATCACTAAATCATTGGCAAAACCCCATTACGAAAAAAAAAAACCATTAAAGTTCTAAACTTTGTGTGTTTTAATACAGGGAGGGGGGAAAAAAGAAAAGCTTTTTATACACTTGAATTAAACCCCTTATGCAAATCATTTTTTTTTCCTGAAATTATGGATTAAAGAAGCGGTTTTTCATATAAACATTTACCTGAGAGAAAAGGGGTGTGTTGTGATGGGTTGGTGGAGTGATGAGAGGGAAGGAAATGGTTGTTGGAGTTGAGGAACATCGGAGATTGGCGGAGAAGCCGAAAGGCACGGCGAGCACTGGAGGCAACTTGCATGGTTCTTGAATCTGAAGGGGGGAGCCAACTCGGTGAGTTTAGGAAAGAACAAAGCTTTGAACCACATTTCAGCTTCAGGGTTTACGGGACACACACGGAGGAACACTATGGTGAACCATAGTACACGTTTCTTATCGTGGACTTACATCTCCCTCAAAGTGATAATGCTATTTTTATTTTTATTTTTTTTTCAAATTTTTCTTTATCTTCGAACTTATTTGAGTAAGTTTTTTGAAAAAAAATCAATTTTTTTAAAAAGATTTTACAAACAAATAAAAGTAATTTTATGTTTGGATATTTTATGCAAAAAAATATTTTTATTTATCGATTACGTTTAGATGTAATAATATTAAAGTACTTTTTTATTTATTTATTATGTGAAAAATATCTTTTTTTTAAGAAAAAAAATTTTTCAAAAGAAATAAATTATAGTTTCTCAAAAATATTTTTTATTTTTCTAGTACTTTTACTTTTTACTACTAAAAATTTATCAAACACGCTAAAAAAAATCTTTTTTATCAACTTAATGGCATCCAATCAAACACTTCATTATGTTATTTTTTTAATAAAATTTCTGTTAAATATAATTTAAAAATAACATATAATAAAGGCCTCATATTTTAGGAGGTTTCTCCAATCTCCATTCCATTATGCAGTCAGAATTAATTTTGCACACGAAATTATGCTTATTGAGACATTTGAACTTCTAACTTTATCTTTTGAACTTCTACCATATATGGATATAGAATTCCTAACAACATCAACCAAGTTATTTAGATCAATAAAGCAAGTTAACGAAATCATCACAATTGACCCTTGTTTAGAAATTCCCATGATAACTTAAAAATGAAAATGGATGATTATGAGAGGAAAGAATCACTTAGTTGTGTAGATTTAAATGAAATTCAGTGGCAATGATCCAATAATATCAATACAATAATACATCATAATCATGAGCTGTTCATGACGGGAAAGCAAGCCTAGTATTACAGTATACAAATGTTTATATCTGCCCAATGATGCAGACACCAAACCCCATCTCCTTCCATATGTTGGACTGGAGTAGGAAGAATAACCTAACATAACTATCTAGAACACAACAGTACAACAATAATAACCACCTAAAATGCCAAACTTCCCTGCTTTCTTGGACCACAAGATTCTGGTCATTGAGGAAGAACCGGAGGAGCGATTGCACGCGTATTATACGATTGGCAGTGACCACATTTTTGCCCCAGAATGTGGAAGAACACTTCTGTTGTGTCATTGCAGTCATTGCATAATATCCAAACCTGCAATGAATGCTTGCTTCTTACTTAGTTATCCAAACATGAAATTAAGGGCATCTGGGGACCTCAAAATAAAATATGTCAGAGAATGGAAGTTTACCTTCCTATGCCGATAATCTTCGGGCATGACAGTTGCTTCAATCTAATATAAGATGAGAATAAACAGATCAACAAGAAATCATACTTGAAGCAGAACATTCTGCAGGCAATAACATTCTTGCATCTTGATTGAAAAATTGTGTTTATATAAAGAAATATAAATCAAGTAAAATAACACATCTATGTGCTTTATTTTAATCAAGCACCTCTTCATCAATTCTCTTCCATGTCCTGGTCATGTCCATCACTGACTTGGAGCATATGGGACAGCAGTACCTGAGCCATATATAAAGTACCAAATGAAGTTACTTGGAGAAGGAGAGGTCATAGTTATAGGCCAAACAATTGTTAAACCATTAACATGCTCACGTGTCGCGATTTAGCATCTCTTCAAAGCATTCATGGTGCATGGTGTGACCACATTTCATGACACTGATGTCTTTCATTGAATCAAAAAGGAACTATATAAACATAACAAAGTAAACATCAGATTATTCTCAAGCTTTCAACATAAAAAGAAATTTCACGTTTGATTAAAAAAAGCAAGACAAGGAATAAACCATGCACCTCGTAACAAATGGGGCAGTGGTGCCTCATGGAGTTCTCCACACACAAATGATTGTCACGCAGTGTAACTGAATAGCATGACCCTGCAATATTATAAAATGTTGATCACCATATATAGCCTTACTAAAGTGTTTAGAGTAACTTATTTTTCAAAGAAAGAAAGAAAAAATAGTTGCGTTAAGTAACTAAATATCCATCATAGAAGAATGCAGGTCCATTCTAACAGAGGTGCTCTGTTTATACCCAGCCCTCATGAATGGAAGAGAACAAAAAAAGACAAGTGATTCACCATATGAAAAATGAACTCTAGCTTTGTTTTACAACAAACTAATAAAAAATAAAGAACAAAGCCATTGATCAAGGACTAAATTTGAAAACTATTCTATGATACTGATAAACCAAAATCTGAATGGAGTAAACCCTTCTAATTATTCACAGAAGAACAAAGTATGGAAAAGCATAGGAAAAACAAACAACGGGGAAAAGAAAAAAAAGAAAGCAATAAAAAAGCCACAATGTTGGTTGAATGATGAATGCATACCACACTTCTCGCAGTGGAAAAAATTCTCTTGACCACCAACCCTGTTTCCAAATTAGATCATCAAAGATTAGCTAGTATGTCATAAATTGAGGTGACATAAGAGATAGATCTACTCAAACACAGCGAAGTGAAACCGCACCTACAGATTCCGCAATCATCACAATGAAACTGTTGTTTCCCTATCTGCAAATTGATTAAAAAAACATTCAGCATCATTGAGGAAGCAAGAATATTAACGATCCCAAGCTGGAATTATGCATCAAATTCAGTCTAGTCCATCTCCAAGAAATAAGGAGCTAAGTAGAAATTGTAGACAGATCATAGTTAAGAAACTAAAACTGATCCAAATACTCCAGAAAAAAATCAGTGAACAATTACATCATCATCGAAGAATTTGCAGATGTCACAGAAATACTCTCCCATTCTAACTCCACAGTTTGTGCAAACTTGAGCAACCTTCAAAAGAAGCCAAAACAAACAGATACAAATGAAGACTAGAAACAAAACCAGAAGTCTTCTATAAATTGAATCTCAATTGAAAAATACTTACCGGCTGCTCAGTGTCACAAACTGCACAAACAACCTGAAACCACAAAAAAGAGTGCATGAGTCTTATCATCTGCTATTGATCTCTTGAACAAAGCATATTACTCAAAACCCTTGAAAAGGAATGCATCCTACTTGTTTAACATCTTGGCGAACGAGTTCGTGGCGATCATAGGGGTTCCTCAACAAGCTCTAAAGAACATGAATGGGAAAATAACACAGAACTGGATCAGTAAAATTGCAAAAAGATAAGAGCTTTGAGCTAAAAAAGATAAGAAAAATACCGCAGCCTCGTTATGGCAATGGCGGCAGGGGTAGATCTCATTGCAGCAAGGTGCACGAATCTTGCATCTCCTCCTATAATGCTTGCACCTATATATATATCAATGATAAAAACAAGTTTAATCCGAAGGCAGTTAGATTAGTTGAAATAAGAAGAAGCACGCAAGGTGTTTGATGAAATTACCCATAGCCCATCTTCCCAAAATCAAGACGTTCATTGTTGGCAGAGCCTTCCATTTTTGGATTTGAATCTGAGAGAAGAGGAAGGAGGAGGGAAGGGAGAGTTTCCTGATTTGGGAAGATTATGTTTGCGTTAATTTTGCCCCTTTGATCTCAAAAGGGAAAGCCACCCCATTATTAATCATATCACCATGTTTAAGGGACTTATCACAATAATAAAAAGGGTGCAATATCAATTAAATATAATATAATATTTAGTTTCGATCGTGATTTATATGATTGAAATAATATAATATTGTGGAGGGATGGACATGGAAGAATGAATATAAAATAATATTATAATGTATTATGGAAATGAAGATATATGATGAAATACACAAGTACACGGATTTATACCCACTTGAGATGAGAGAGAGAGAGAGAAGATAAGGTGTGGCGTGTGGGGAGTGGAGATGCCAATAGCAGCAAAGGATGTGACTTTAGCGTGAGACAAAGGAAAATGGCAAATGGCCGCATGCAACACCCAATAGGGTTTCTCATTTTCTTGTTTTAACGCTGACCAAAGCAACCTAACCTAACATACTCACAACTGCTTGGAACTCATTAGTGGATAAATATATGATCACACTTTTTTAAGTATGCCTTTGCATTCAATTTCTTTTTCCCACAAAGTGATGAGTTTTATATTCAAGGTTCATTTAGCCCTAAAATTTATGTTACTGGTTCAGTTTCGTTCTTTATTACCTTATGTACTGTTGAACTTTAATGCATTGTGCATTGTTTGCTTGATGTATCTTATCCGAAGTCTATTGTACAAGGATAAGATCCTGATTCAGCATTGAACATACATGGCTATTTCTTTGGATTTAACTGACATGATGACTATGCATGGTCAATGTAAAAACTCTTTAAACGGATAACGAATAGAATGGGAATGGATCTCAATTTTTTTAATTGAAAGAGTAAAATGTAATTTAGTGGTCCTGTTAAAAAAATAAACATATCTTAATCTTTTTTTTATCTGTTGTCTCTCTTCATCAAATTTAACGAAAGAGATCTACGTGGCATTTAGGGTGTGTTTGTTTGAGGGGAAAATGGGAGGAAGGAAATAGGAAGGAAAGAAATTGGAAGGAAAATAACTATTTTTTTTTGTTTGGTTGAATGAAAAAGTCAAAGGGAAAAAATGAATAGTGTAAAAAAATAGGTGGGACCCATTAAAAAATTTTTTCTTCCAATAATGGATGGAAAATGGAAGGAAAATGTGTTTTGTATCAATATTCCAATATTACCCTCTACTTTTTAATATATTTTAAAATATCTAAGGATAAAATTGTCTTTTCATAACATTATATACTATTTCCTTCCTCCTCATTTTCCTTTCATCCAAACATATCTAAGGAAAATAAAATTCCACTCAATTTCTTTCCTTTCTCTTCTTTCCTTTCTATTTCTTTCCTTTCTATTTCTTTCCTTCCAACCAAACAAAGCCTTAATGTTGTTAATATGGATGCTGAGTCTCTGTTAACTGACATGCTGACAAATAAGTATTCATTATGGATCAATTTGTCTCTCTATAAGTAATGGTAAGTCAATTTGTCCTCTTATGAGTAATGATCAGAGGTTAATTTATTATTTTTTATCCACTAAAAATAATGTCGTTTCACATGTTACACTGGACCGAAACTTATGTTATTATGGGACTTTCAAATCAAACAACTGAGATCTCATGACTCACCAAATTTATCGAATATGTTAACAACTATTACAACAAATTCAACGATTAGAGATTGTGTAAGACAATAGTCGATGCAAGTTCAAGAATTATATATGGATTATTTAAATTTGTGCCCACTCCAGAACTTCCAAAACTTAGGCCACCTAAAAACATTGATATTGCACAATTTATATTTTGTTAACATGGATATTAGCTATAGGACTTAAGGATATATATTTTGTTGTTTCAGCTGTTTATTTTGCTTGTTTAAATTTTTTAATGATAAAGTGCTTTTGATTTAAGGATAAATATTCTAATTTTTGTGTGTCAGGACCAAGAGAGGTGCGAAACTTTTCATGGGCAATGGGGCTATGGCCCAAAAATATTTTATATAAAAATAAGTATTTCTTATTTAAACATAATAAGGCTCTTTTTTTTCGATATGATTTTCGTTTGTGAGTAACACAGCGTTATGGAGATTGTGAGTGATTAACAAGGCTGTGACGGCGTAAAGCTGGAGTTAAGTGGGGGATGAAATCGGACCGTACGATTTCAAGTTGGGAGAAAAGGAGGCAAGTCGGACGGTCCGATTTGTTGGTGGGTGGCTTTGCATTACATGTAATCGGATGGACCGATTTGTTGCTAGTTGAATCTAATGGGACACAAATCGGTGGCAGGGATTTGTGGGTGAAAAAAAAATTTTAATCCTGTGGCACCTAAATCGGACCCACCGATTTGTTGCCGGGTAAATCATATGTAATGAAATCGGTGGCAGCGATTTTTAATGCATGGAAAATTGTGAATGTTGAGCATCCGGTCGGACCGTCTGATTTAGTGAGTCATGGGTACATAAACAAAGATTGTACCCAGAACCCCCATTTCTTCTTCTTCTTCAGTCCGTGAGTCTCTGCATTTAGGTGATGTTCTTCCTATTCTCTCATCCTTCTTTATTTCTGTAGATTAGATTTTATTGAGACTGAGAGTGCTTAAAGTAGTATAGTATTATGGATGATAGAGTTGTATTAAAAATTTATTGTTATGGACAAATTTTATTACAAACATATGAGGGAGTTCAATTTGTATGTGAAAATCTATTAGATGTTATTCCATTCACGTTGTCATTGGATGAATTAAAAGGTGTGATTTGTGAGAAGATACATTCGGAAAGATCTAGAAGAATATCGTGTATTTTGTACAGGTATCCTTTACCTGTGTTTAGTGGATTCGTTCATTTTCAGACCAAATATGTGACAGATGAAGCGAGTATGCAGGAAATGTTTTCAATGTATATTGAGAATTGGCACCGAATATCGTGCATCGAGTTGTATATTGAGTTCGAGCAATCTGAAGCGGATCGAAATATTGAGCTGGAAGATTATGATAGTGATAGCGAGGAGGATTTTGAAAGTAACTATGAGATCGTTGGTCCAGGTGAAGACGAAGATGGAGCTGACAACACCATGAACGCAGATGTGGCAGAGGTTGCTAATGCACTAGCAAATTCGCTTCCGTTTCAGGAGCCTTCTTTCACGCGGTCGTTGGACTTGAAAGCGATGAATGCACCGGAGTTTCCACAATATATGAATGAAGGTATGTCGTTTGTGACCATACCATTTGATTACTTTATTAATTAATAGTTCTTTATTGTGAATTATATTTACTAGTTCTGATGTAGGTAGAATAGCGTATGTAGATAGAATAGCGAATGTAAAGACTATTATAGGAAGATTTTAATTGTTAAGATATATATATTTAATGATTATTTATGAAAATATATATCTTGCGGTGTGATTGTGGCAGAGCTTCCTGTTATGGCTGACGGTGAATTTATAGTGGGGATGGAATTCAGTTCAAAGGAGGAAGTAATCAAGGCAATGAAAGACTATACCATATGTAGAGGTGTAGACTATCGGGTTTATGAGTCGGAACCGACGACATTCTATGCTAAATGTACACAATATAGCAAAGGTTGTGATTGGCTGATCAGGGTTACCAAAATGCATAAGAAATACTGTTGGGAGATAAGGAGGTATAATAGTAGTCACACTTGTACCAGGTCGACAATTTCTCAAGACCATTCAAAACTGGATTCCAAGACTGTTGCAGAAGCAATTAAGCCGTTGGTAGAGGTTGACCCATCTTTGAAGGTGAAATCAGTCATTGCAGAATTCCAGTCGAAGTTTAACTACACCATCAGCTATCGAAAAGCTTGGTTAGCAAAGCAGAAGGCGGTTGAGTCAATTTTTGGAGGTTGGGAGGCATTGTATGAAGCTTTGCCCATATGGTTTGAGGCCATGTGTCACAAGGAGCCGTCAGCAGTGGTTCACTTTGAAACAATGCCTGCGTACCAGGGGAATGACTTGGTTCCTGATATCCGTGTACTACATAGAGTCTTCTGGAGTTATTACCCTTGTATTAGGGCCTTCAGACATTGCAAGCCAATAGTGCAGGTGGACGAGACTCATTTGTATGGTAAATACAAGGGTTGTTTGTTGGTTGCAATCTCACAAGATGGTAATAACAACATCGTGCCTATTGCATTTGCCATAGTGGAGGGGGAGACTTCTGATGCATGGTACTTTTTTCTAAGTAACCTTCGTCAACATGTGGTGACACGTGATGGTGTCAGACTTATCTCTAATCGACACGATTCTATCAGGTTAGCTATTGATCGGAGTAATGAGGCTTAGTCTCCTCCTAGAGCTTTCCATATGTTCTGTATCTGGCATATTGAGTCGAACTTCTTGAGGAAGTTCAAGGCACCATACTTGCAGAAGCTCATCGTCAATATCGGTAAGTTTAAATACAAGGTCTACTCCACTGTTTACTAAGTCAATATGGCTCGATAGAATGTGATTCAATGGTGATTTTTTTATCGTAGGATATTCGAGGACGATACAGGAGTACCAGATGCGCTATGAACGATTAAAAGAACAGGGTGAGACCTACACCAACTGGCTTGACTGCATCCCACGTGAGCAGTATGCTTTGGCATTCGATGGTGGATACAGATGGGGACATATGACCACCAATCTTGTGGAGTGCATCAACTCCGTCCTGAAGGGTGCACGCAATATCCCGGTCACTGCGCTTGTTAAGGCTACATTTCATAGACTAAATGAGTTGTTCACTAGGAAAAGAGCCGAGGCTGAGGCTCGAATTAATGCTGGGCATGTATTTTCTGATATGGTGACCTCGAAACTGCATGCAAACCAGCGAGCATCGGGAAACATACAGGTGAGCTATTTTGATAGAGAACATGAGGTCTTTGAAGTACGTGAGATGCCTAGTGGGGTTGAGTATGCAGTTGACCTACGCCAACAATGGTGCGACTGTGCTGAATTCCAGGTTGACCGAATTCCGTGTCGACATGTTCTAGCTTGCTGTGCAAATCAGCGATTGGATTGGCAAGTATACGTTCATGACGTATACAAGATGGACCAAGTTCAAAGAGTATACAGGGCTAGGTTTAGACCACTGAAAAATCCTACAACGTGGCCTGCTTATCATGGACCTCGATTCGTTGGCAATCCATTCCTCAGACGAGTAGCCAAAGGTCGGCCTAAGATGACCCGCTTCTTGAATGAGATGGACACTCGCATGTTGTGTGGTCATAGGAGATGCAAGCAATGCGGTGCCGAGGGACACAGCCGGAGTAGATGTCGTCAACGAGGTGGTCCAAGTGCGAGGGCACCCGGAGAGTAGAAGTGACTATTGTTACATTTCATCTTAATTTACGATGCTGTATGACATTGGCAGTTTGATATATCGTAAAGAATTTATTGCTATATGTATTCATTTCAAACCTACATAGTCATCGCATCATGAATGACAATATTGATCCATACATCCTAATTAAAATAGCAAAGTAACAATATCCATCCATACATCCTAATTAAAATAGTAAAGTAACAATATCGATCCATACAATCATTTGTCGGCAGACCTAGAATCATTGCCACATCTTCCAACGTCACCGCACATTCACCAACCGGAAAATAAAAGGTGTGTGTTTCAAGCCGCCATCTTTCAATCAGAGCATTAATCATTACTGACTGACACTAAATTACCCCAATTTGAAAAACATAATAAAAACCCGTCTCCCGTAAATAACCCTCAACAATTTCATTGTACCGATCGAGCGACTTCAAGTAATCATATATCAACATCCGTAAACCCTACAATATCACATTTCCTTTATAAATATCAGTGTAACATAACTATCTTAACAATAATATAATTTCCCTTATATGTCCATTAGTATAACTAACTACCTGCATACATACATTGTAAACATACATACTAATAAATGTGCCTAATTATTTGTCTAAATTATACTAAATTATGTTAAACTCAATCATTAATAACTATAAATAATAATAATAATAATAATAATAATAATAATAATAATTAACATAATGTACCGACAATGATAATAGTAATAACAGTAATATTGTCGTTAATAATAATAATATTAACAATAATAATTAATTACAATTCTCCACGGTACGGTAATAACAGTAATAATAATAGTAATAATAATAATAATAATAATAATAATAATAATAATAATAATAATAATGGACGGTAATGATAATATACATTAATTAAGTTAATTAATAATAATAATAATTTTTAAATTTATCTATAGATCTCATTCATTAACATATTATTCAATAATAATCATGATAAACTCAAATCAAATAAAAAACCCAACATTTATTAACTATTCGTACAAGCTTTACAAGGATAAACACTAACTAATTAATTCTACTTCATTCTTTATGTCTAACACCTAACAGTAACCATATCATACATGTATATTTGATGAATCTCTACTTAGTGCTATAATAATATATATTGCTATAATTCTATTAAAAACAATAAAATAATTTTTATCACCACTATTATTTATTTACTAAATCAAAATATTATAAAATAGAAACTTACATAATTAGGATGTCCAAGATAATTAACAATATAAAACTCTGGTTGATTTACATCTTTGATCTTTCTTCTTTTTGGCATTGTTTCCATTTTTTTGTGTGTTTTTGGTGGTCCAACAATGGTGGTGGGGTTGGGAACAGAGAGGAAAAGAGACGAGAATGATCGGGAACAAAGAGAGAGAGAGAGAGAGAGAGAAAGAGAGAGAAGAGAGTGAAAGGGAAAGGGGAAGTGAA
>NC_029772.3:95725303-95738990 GCF_000817695.3 Arachis duranensis | reverse complement strand
GCTCGCCACGTGACAGCACGCCTCAAATCAGACCCACCGATTTGCTGTCCGTCTGATTACTGAAATCGGACCGTCCGATTATTGAAATTAGACAGTCACAATTTGGTCCGTCCAATTTCAGTTCAGCAGCCATCACAGCTCGGTGATACACCCAGATCTCCCATAACCCTGTTATACACGATCGCTACTTCCGTATCAAAATTAAAAAACTCAACATAATAATTAACTTATTTGGTTGCAAATCTTGCGACAAAGTCATCTATATCTTAAATTTAGTATAAGGGGCTAATATATTGAAGTCTTACAAGTTAGAGAAAAAAAATAATATATTTACCTGTAATAGGCTTTCATAATTAACTTATTTTTTGTAATAATTTAATTTAATGTTATTTTAAATTTTATTAATTTTTTAAATTAAATTTTTACACATAAAATTGAGATATTTAATAAATATTAGTGTTATAATATTCAAAATTTCCATCTCTTAAGTTCTAAACTAAATTTCAAAAATTATAATTTTATGTATTATTTTTGAAAAATTAGATAATTTTTTATTAATTTAATTTAATNTTTTGTTATTTTTTAATTGAATTTTTTTATTAGTAAAAAAATTCAAATTTTCAATAAGCATATATTATGATTTTTAACAATTATCGTTGTAATCATAATTTTTGTTACATATTTTAATATTTTATATATTTTAATTTTTTCTACAAATATAATGATAAAAATCAAAGAATTATTTCTTTTTTTAAGAAAAAGACTAATATTCAAAATATATATATATAATTTATAATATTAACCTCTATTGATAGTTTTACTACCCTAATAAATTATAAAAAAATTTATTTCATACAAATTAATCATAACTAATAAGCTTGATCTTATTTTTTTAAAGTGAGACTCTATAAATAGCTAGTTTTAATTATGGCAATATCACCTAAACGAAAAATGTGAAAATAAAAAATGTTATGATAAATAACGTCTGATGATTATCAGTGGCTAAGAAAATGGAGGTTGAATATTGGCCTTCTTTAAATTTTACCGTTAAACTTCATTTCTGTTGAGATACCTTAAGTAGAAAGCAGGAGAAATTATGGTTTTATCTCTTGACACGGTAGGAGCCAAAATAAAGAAGTGTACAAGATGTGTTATAGAGAAGTGTTGCAGAATAGTAGAAATAGGAGATACTTCAGATCTGTCTCCTATAATGCAGAACCAGAAACAGATAAGAGAAAGAATATGACGCACAGATGTAACCTAATTCAGCTACTCAGTGTAATGTAGCTTACATTCAGTCTCCATCACAACAGTGACAGAATTTCACTATCTTTCAACAAAGATTACAATGACCAATTCTTCCTGTGATTCTAATCAACCCTATCTAGGACAAATTCAGTTTCTAACCCAAACGAGACTTGACTAGGAACTCACCCTAACTTTTCAACTGCAAAGTGTTAACCCAACTTGTAAGAGAATCTTCTCAAGATCATGACAACAAAACAGAAAAAACTGACAAAGAACTTCTAAGATAACTATGACTTTTTCTCCAAGTCTAACTCTTTGTCTTTTTTCACTCAATGGCTTTTTCTTACAAACCTCACCAATTTGCCTTTTACCGTTGAAACGCAAAAATACTAAATTGAGGAAAAAAATACTCAATAAAAATCATAAAGGAGAAGAATTAACAGCTCAGTGAGCATTTATTAGTGCTTTCACTCCTTACTCCAATCCTTGGCCATTCATCCCTTTAATAGAGGAATGAAGCTTTCTAGGCTTGAAACTTTTTTTGTGCCTTGTTTGACTTCTTATCCCAAAATCAGATGTAGCAGCGGCATTCACAGAGGAGAGAGACAGTAGAAACAGTGACCGAATCAAACATGCAAGCATACCTTTAATCTTCTCTTTCAACCTTTTTCATCTTAATTCATAAATCTGAGCCATTCAATCTTACTTTGGCCCTAAATTTGTTTCTTGATCGTTGATTTACAGCAGATCTCCATAATCTTCATCTTCTTGAAATTTTCAATTCGGTGCTAGCACAGAAAATATTTCTTCAACATTTCTTAACGAAGCACAAATGTAAAAATCTCCTTTTTGTGATTTACCCTTGATTTGATTTTGCCCTTTACCCTAGCCTCGTGGACCTTCTCTTCTTTTGCTTAAAATTGAAAACATTACTTTTTGTTCTTCACTTTTCCCTAGCTTAGAGTTTTTCATTTTCTTTCTTTTCTTCTAAAATATCACGTAGGTGTAAAAAGAGAAAGAAGAGAGAGAAGAGAGAACATGATTTCGGTGGTATGGTTTGGTTCAATTAAAATGAAACTGAAATTCCCAGTTAACAACTAAGTTGAGAAGTTGGATTTGGATATGGGTCATCGTTCAAGCTTTGTTCTTGGGCCAAAAGTTTCTTTTCTTTCTTTTGACTAGACTTTTGTTTTTGTTTCTGATGGAAAGGTTTGTAGTGAAAGCAAGTGAGTCTTTTGGCCATAATTGTGTGTGGGGGGGCTAGAAGCTTATTTGGGATTGTTTTATTTCTTTGTGGGTCTATTTTAATTAAGTTAATTTTCTGCACACTAAACACAACCAATCATACAAACAATTGGATAATAGCTCAATAATGTTTAGTCATCATCTTAATCATAATTTAGTTCTTTAAACTCAACAACGTCAATATAAAAAATATTTAAATAATTATTCTTTATCTGGTATAAATTATCCAAAACAATTTCAATATGTTTGATTTAATATTTTCTTTGTGATTAAAATAAAAATAGGCATATTATTTTTTATTTTTCAAATTGCATATTGGTCCCTCAAAAATTCTTTTTAAGCTTCGCCACTGCTTAGGACCATGTTGCTATTATCACTAGGTGTTAACTTGTCAAAGATGAAAATATATTACATCCAAAAAAAAAATGCAATTACAACCCAATTTCAATCTACACTTCTTCAATTAAGGTATCTATTTTCATCGATTTTCAATCTATACTTTTTCAACTGATTCTCTAATCCAACTAACGTTTCCTCTCACTCTTTCACTTTGTTATCCACCATATATCCATGGCCTACAAATTGAATTCATTTCTATTTCAATATCCCCTTTGAGTGTGTCTTCATAGCCTCCTCATTACATTAAAAAACTTAATCATTTAGTCATACAAAGAAATTACAATGATGTTCTGCTGTCTACAAGATGGACTAACAGTTACTAGGCTAACAACATAAAATACAAATTGAAAAAACAAAGACATTATTAAACCTAATATAACTTAAAGTATGAGCACCGAAAGAATAATATATCTGAATTGTTCTTCGTCCCAGACATTAACATAATACCATATGACCCACAATAACACTTGGGGATGACTTTTTTTCTTCTTCTGATGTCCAACATTGCAATTGGAATTCATTCTCCAACCAGAATCGTCATCTGCATCTGTGCCATTTTGCATGTTTGACGATGACTAATACTCTTCACTCCCAATCATGATTTCTTAAGCTTCATATTTGATTTGGAAGAGAAGTGAAAGGTTTCGGGTTGAGATGAATTACCCCAAATAACATAAATTTGGCTGCATTTGTTTACAGAGATAGGACACTAAGACAGAGACACAGAAACACAAAATCGTATTTGACAGAGGAGACATTGATAGAGACAATGTGTCTAGAGATACTGAATTAGTATATTTTGTGTCCATCCTAATAGGAAGAATACGGAGACACTAACAAGAGACACAACTTAGTTTTTATTTTTTCTTTCATTATTTTTGTTAATCTTTCATAATTATATTTTTTATTATTATATTTTTTGTCTCAAATGTTTTGAATAAAAAAATGAAAATAAATTAGATTTTCATAATTTGTTCTAGTTTATCACAAAACAGAATATACAAACATAAAAATTTGTGTCTCTGTCCTTTATGTCTTGTTTTTAGTGTCTTGTCTTATCCTATTTTCATAAACAAATGTAGCATTCTAGTTCAGTGTAGCATGTGAAAAATAAAGGAGGACAAATTGACCTCTGACTATTGCTAATAGGAAGATAAATCAATTCCTGACCATTGTCCATTTATCAATATGTCAGTTAATGGAGACTCAGTATTGGCATTAGCAATATTAAGTGTCACGTAGATCTCTTCTATTAAATTTGGTAAGAAAAGATGACGAACGAACTACCATGATTCACAGCAAACAAAGACAAGAATTGAAATAGATATTTTTTTATATAATTGTCTTATCCTATTTTAAAATTGACCGGAATCGAGTTGTGTGTTTAAAGTTGTCTTTATAAAAATTTAATAGTTAAAAGTTATTAGATAATTTAAGTGATTTAACTAAATTATTATCTAACGATTTTCAATTATTAACACGTGAATTTTTGTTGCATATGAAGCTTGGGTTTCTTCTATGTAACTTGAGTTTTCACCCAACCTTCGTATATGAATGAGCTCAATGGCGAGGAATGACACAACCGTTCTTTTTCCAAAGTCAAATGTATGTGGAATGTGGCTATGGTTACAGGTTGCACGTAAATATTGGAAGGAAGAGGAGTTTTTATGTTTTAAATCTTTTTGTCATTGTTACAGGTTAGGCCAATGTCCACCCACAACATAGAACACACTAACACATGGGGGGAAATTGTTAACTGCATCTCAGTTTTGGAATCTCCTGTGCCTTCAAGTTCTTCCATGGTCGCTCTTGTTGAATGTTGCGGCATTGGATGAAGAGGTTTTTTTTTTGGATTGGGCATGGGCCGGACCAATCCGACCCACACCAACACTACACAACCCGGATGGGTCACCCCCACACCCCATACCACCTAAAACTAACAATCTGCTAATTATTTGAATTAACCATCCTAACGACTTATGCCTCCTTCCCTCTCACCATCGCTTATCTCCTTGATTAATGAACCTCGCCATAAGCAACCAGCTCACTCCTCTGGTCAGCACCATGTACGAGATTGGAAGGCTTATACACTGCTGATCTGTTCAAGGCGATTCCCATGCTCGCTATGGTTGTTCCTGCGGTGATGATTGAAACTATTGCTGTTGTTCCGGCACTGATTTGGCGATGATGGATGAAGATGGGCGGTGCTGCTTGGGTGCTCGAGGAAGAAAAGAAGCACTGCTGCTACTGAGGAGAAGGCAACTGCTGCTGTTTCAGACCTAAATCCATTTTGCTCCTCAATTGTATGGTACTTTGTTCCTCTTTTATTAAAGATTACTTATTTGTTGATCCTCAAACTTTAATCAAATTGAATTTCACTTCTGATGATTTTGTGGATGTCTATAGATGGTTGAGTGTTCCAGTTATGGTGCAATGTCCCTACTTCTGCTGCCTTGGCTGTTTCATGGGTGAGGAGATTCCTGTTTCTAGGAGTCCAAGTTAACCCCTTTTTCTGGTAAATGCTCCATTAGTATATCAATGTCTTGAAGAATTGATGAAATTTCCCCTATTGAACCCTTGGATTTAATTGCTTGTACGAGTTTCAAATTATCAGATTTTATTAGAGTCTTTCCCATATGGAGATTATTAACTATGATTATGGCTTATCTAACTGTTGTTGCTTCTGCTGCGATGCTTGAATTTTTCATGTGAAACCTAACACAATTCTTCCTCTGTTATCCCTGACTACCACAGATATTGCACTAGAACCATTTTTTTTCCTGGATGCTACATCGACATTTGCCTTCAGGCAGCCAGTTGGAGGAGGTATCCATCTTACCAGGTTTGTTCTGTACTCTTTTTCTCTAAGCATTGGTTTTTCTTTTGATTTTCAGTAAAGATTTTTCATAATATTTCATTTTTTTATTGTCCACATTAGGTTTATTTCTAGATGTTGAAATAGTTTGTCATTTCCAGTCTTCCATATTTCCCACATCAAGAACCCAAAATTACTGATTCTTTTATCTTGTTCTTCACCTTCTGGTGCTTTAATTTTTCTTATATTTTCCAACAACTAATTCCCAATAGATTTGATTGTCTCTTTAGTTAGAATACTTTGACATTCAGCCCCAAACCATGTAGCTCTTACCCAATCGCATAGCAGGAAAGCCTGTTTCACTGTTTCCACTTCTTTAGAACAAACTTGGCAAATTGGGCTTTGTATTATCTTTCTCTTATACAGGTTGTGACCTATTGGCAATACATCCTGGCTTACTCTCCATAGCAACATTCTAATTTTTTGTGGGACATCCATTTTCCATATTTCCTTCCAAAGGTCTCTTCTATCTTCACTTGTTGACGGATTTTCTTAGTTCAATTCTTGACTTTCCATTTTAGCCACATCCTGTTCTGACTGTGTAACTTCCATCCTCTTTCCATGGCCAATACAAGTAATCTACTTTGTTTACGACACCAATAAGGGTTTTTAAAATTGCTCTGATGATTTCATGAGGAAACATTCCTACAATTTTCCTTTCATTCCATCCCTCTTCCTCCATAATTAGCTCGCTAACTTTGGTCTCATCACTACTCTCTGCATTTAGATCCTTGTTCTTTCCGGCAATTCAATTATCTTTCCAAATGTACACTTTTGACCCATATCCTATGCTCCACTTGCCTCTTGCTCTAAAAAGCTCTCTCCCATGCAAAATGCTTCTCCAAACCCATGATGCTCCTTTTCCTTTTTTTGCTGCCCAAAAATTATCTTCTGGGAAGTATAATGATCTTAGAATTTGGACCCAAATCAAATTCAGGTTTTTGACAGCTCTCCAAACTTGTTTTGCAAGATAGGAAGAGTTTTGTGATTCCAGATCCTTGAATCCCGACCCCATCCAACTTACTCTTTGTGATAGATTCCCACTTTTTCCAATGGATACCTCGGTTCCTTCCTGATGCTGCCCACCAGAATCGTTCCACCTTAGTGCATATTCTTTTGCAAAATTGTTTTGGAAACTTAATGACGTTCATAACGTATGATGGTATTCCTTGAATTACCGCTTTGATTAGAGTTTCCTTGCCCACTTGATTTAATAACTTCTCCTTCCACCCTTTTAATTTATTCATTATTTTCTCTTCAATCCATGCTAAAGCTTTGCTTTGAGATCTTCCCCAAGTAGCTGGAAGACCAAGTTACTTACCAGGTGTCTCCTATAATGCCATGCCTAATATCTCCTCAATGTCAACCCTTTTCTGAATTGACACATAACTCCCAAAAGTGATACCCAACTTATTCAGATTTATCCTCTGTCTAGATGCCTCTGTGTATTCATTCAACACTGAAATAATTTGATATGCTTCTTCCTTTTTAGCTTCTGCAAAAATAATACAATCGTCTGCAAACAAAAGATGAGTAAATGTAGGGGTTGTAGGAGCAACCTTTAATCCAGAGATGTTGCCCTCATTCCGTGCTTCCTGCATCAAAATAGTAAAAACTTCGGCTACCAAAATGAATAGATAGGGAGATAAAGGGTCACCCTGTCTTAAGCCTCTTTGTGGCTTGATTTTTTCGGACAACTTGCTATTGAACTTAAATTTGTAATTGGCACTTCTAACACATTTCATCACTAATTTCACCCATCTTTCATTAAATCCAAACTTCTTTAA
Source organism: Arachis duranensis (assembly GCF_000817695.3). Lineage (NCBI taxonomy): Eukaryota > Viridiplantae > Streptophyta > Magnoliopsida > Fabales > Fabaceae > Arachis > Arachis duranensis. Next base: position 95,731,436 of record NC_029772.3, on the reverse strand, counting down.
TACATTTTCAAGAAAATCTTATTCTAATCTATCATACACTTTATTCATGTCTAACTTTATTGCCATGTTATTAGATCCTCTTCTTCCCTTTTCTGTTCAGGCTATGATATATCTCTTGCACGATCACCACATTATCTTGTATCAATTTTCCGCCTACAAATGCACTTTGAATTGGTGGAACTATATCCTCCATTAGTCCTTTCAGCCTCAACACTAAGATCCTTAATATAATCTTGTATATGAAATTACAACAACTAATGGATCTTAGCTGGTTAAGTCCTTCTGGATTAGCCTGCTTCTGAAAAAATTCTTTGACAACCTCACATACCTCCTTCTTGATTACCTCCCGATATTTATGATAGAATAACCCGCTTAAGCCATCTGGTCCTGGGGTTTTGAGACTCCCCATGCTGAAAACTGCATTCCTTATCTCATCTTATAAGACCTCAAAAATCAACCTCCTATTCATTTCTTCCGTGACCCTCACTGGAATCTTACTTAGGATGTTGTCATACATTTGTCTTATAGTTGAAGTGAACAATGCTTCAAAATGCTCTTCAATGTGCCTCGTTATTTCTTCCCTCTCTTCCAACCAATAACTTGCTTCATTTTTCAATCTTTTAATGTGGTTTCTCTCTCTTCTCTGGATGGTTGTTACATGAAAAAAGGATGTGTTCTTATCGAGTTATCGCCCCACTTCAACCACTTTAATCTGGATCTCTGGCCCCAAAATTTCTCCTATTGCTTTCATAATGTTGTCATTTTCTCCTTTAAAACTTGTATCCGATTCTGCTTCTCTTCAGTGAAATCTGAATCTTGTAACTTCTTTAACTTTTCTTTCAGCTTATTTATTTCTTTATCTGTCCGTTTGAATGTAGATTTACTCTACTTTTTCAGTTTTTCCTTGCAATTATTCATCCTTCTTGTTATCCTTGTCCATTCGCAGCTCTGGGAGACCTCTTTCTCCCATTACTTCTTAACAATATTTTCACATTCCTTATGGTCAGCCCAAAATACCTCAAATTTAAAGCTCTTGCTGATCTTATATACTGGTTTTGGGTCCAAAATTAATGGGCAATGATCTGAGCTTATAGCAGGCATAGTCGAAAGTGAAGCATTCTCAAACAAAAGTCTCCATTCCCAATTAACTAATGCCCTGTCAATCATTTCTCTAGTTACAAATCCATTTCTTGGATTACCAAACCAAGTAAATCTGCCCCCTTTGAGATATAAATCCATAAGAAAGTTAGAATCAACAAAGTTTCTGAACTCTCTTACTTGGCTATGTGGCTTTGGGTGTAAACCCATTTTCTCCTCCTGAGTTAAAATGTCATTAAAATCGCCTATAAAAGGTTGAGGTTCAACCTTGTTATAATTGGTTGCTGTAATTTTCTTCCATTGCTCTCTCCTCCTGCCAAAATTAGGATTGCCATAAATAAAATTACATACCTATGCCTTTCCTTTTCTATCAACAATACGGGCCTTTATGTAGCTATCACACCAAAAGTAAGCATCAACATCATATATATCATTCCAAAAGAGACATGGCCCTCCAGACAAACTCCAGGGTTCCATACAAAAAGTATTCTCAAAATGTAGTTTTTTCTTTAGTTTCATAATAGATTTTTTTTCGCTCTTGTTTCAATAAGAAAAACTAAAGCTGGCTTGATTTGCTTGCACATTTTGTGCAATTCAAAAATTGTCGCAGAGGCTGCTACCCCACGACAGTTCTAGCTTATGATACTTATGGCTGAGTTGGGGGCATGTTTAGGCCCGCCTCCTTAGCCATTAAGTCTTCTATGATCTCTTCTCTATTCTGCTAGTCTTCCTCTATTGGCGTTGCTCCAGCTGGTCCTGATGATTACTTGTTTCTTTCACCAGCTTTCCAAACTTGTAGGGCAGCTTTCTCTCCGAACATGTCTCCCATTAGCAATTGTTGCTTGTCCTCCCTTTTCCTTTTCAATTTCAGCTTTTTCTCTATTCCTCGTACAAGTTCTATTTCATATTCTGTAGCCACTACAAATGCTTTGCTATTGTTGGGCTCTAGTTCTTCATCTTCATTTGCAAGTTCAACGTAATAAACACCTCCATCAGCTGTTGTATATATTTTCTTGTTATCCTGTTCTAACTCTTTATTTTTAACCCAGTGGTCTCCGTCTGCACTCGTATGATCCCTTTTATTATTATGTTGGGCCTCATTAACATTGTTTTCTCTTGTAACTACTTTCATTCTATCCTTTGCCATGTTATTGAGCTTTTTAAGTGGTTGTCTAATAGTGAGATTATTATCTTCTTCTTGTGACACAATTCTAAACATAAATATTTTCATTGGTCCTTTGGCAGAAGTTAGCCCATGTATCTTTAATTGCAGATTCCTCTCTTAACAAACTTGGCCCACCCATTTTTTTTATCTTTCTCATAGATCTTTTTGCTACCCTTAATATCTTTACTCTCCTTTACATAATCCCTAGCATCTCTCTCCACTTCTTCTAATTCAGTTTTTCTGACAAGCAGATCTTCTAGGATATTCTTCTCCTTTTTCACATCTCTATGATCTTCTTTGCCAGTTCTTTTAGGAGCTTCGGCTATACTGTCCTCTTCTATTCCCCATTCTTTTTCCTGTGCATTGTCAGCTTGACTTCCTGCTATCTTCTGTGTTGACTCACCTTCTTTCCTCCAATCATGTTCTTCACGCGCCACTTCTCTCTGATTCTGCCATGAGCTACTCTCTTCCCTGCTTACCCTGTATTCTTTTAGCTTCAACGCTCTTGCTTGTGTAACTCCCAAACCAGCCGAATACCTTGGTTCCTTTGGGTTCCAGGTTGACATTGCTGTTGAATTCTTGCACTCCTTCTTGTTATGACCGATAATTTCACAGTTTAGACAATAGCTCTCCAAGATTCTTTCATATTTAAACTATATCCATGTCTTTGGTAGTCTATCCCTGTTCAAATAAAAACCAGTGGGTATGGGTTTTGAAACTGGTATTGCTACTTTAACTTTAAGAAAAATTCTTTCTAGATTGTCTCCTACCATTGGGTCTTCAGCCTCTGCAACCAAGCCTATTTTATTGCCAATCTCCTTTGCTGATTCCATATTAATGAACTCTTAGAGAAGTCCATGTATTTGGATCTAGATTTTCAAAAATCATGTCTAACCTCAGATATGGAATCTCCATGCATCTACATTTGTAAGTTTAGAATATGGCCTCTAACATTCCAAGGCCCTCCTTTTAATATTTGTAACCCTTTTGTCTTGTTCTTGAAGCTGACTAAAACTTTGTTTTTCTCAATTTCAGAAATTGACATACCTTCAGGATTTCCCCAGACTCCAATTAGAGTGTTTTTTATAATTTTGAAAGCAAGCTCCTTGTTAGTGATCATTTTCCCAACTAGATTCAAGCATTCTTCCCTGAACTCTTGTTGCGTCATCTTCTGCAAAGAGATTATTTTTCCTTCTATGGATTCCAGTCCAAGTTTCCATCAAAACTCAATATGTTTTAGGATATTATTGTTCAAGTATTTGTTGGTTTTTCAATTTGTATGCTGGTGATTTGTGGGTAATGGTGGATATTGTATAAAAATGGATGTGTTAATTGATTGTGTGTAATGGTGGATATTGTATAGGAAAGGTTAGGTTAGATTTTGCTGGAAGAAGTATCGAGGATTTGTATAATATACTGGATAAGTCAAAAGATGTGCTTATGTGGTGTTAGATTAAGTGTGAACAAGAAGAACCATATGTTCTTAGAAAATTCTCCTATCCTGAGAGAAACATTCTCCTAGAGAGAACTTGGTGACGAACGTCTTAAATCCAAGAGGTTGAAGATAAGAGTTGTATCAATGGGGCCTTAGGTTTTTTAACAGAAGTGAGGTTTTGGGCTCAAGCTATTTGGGTCAAATTATCCCCAAAAAGTGTATTGTAGGAATTTTTTTGGTCACGATACTCAGTTAGTCAAAGAGAGTTATGAGTGTGCATGCAACAAAAAAAGAGAGTTATGAGTATGCTCAGTTTTGTTATTGAATTTAGATCCATAACAAATTAGTCATTAATTAAGGAATACCGTGGACAAACAAAGAAAAAAGAGTTATGAGTGTACTTAGAGCATCTTCCATGCTTGGTTTTAATTTTATTTATTTTATGTCCTACATAATACTACATAAGTATTTGTGGGACCATATATCATAAAAATTGATTTAAAATTTAATGTGAAATTTGTCACTCCAATTCTTGATTTCATTTCAATTTAACCTTACATATAAAGGTTACAATGTTCATTTAATGGATTTAATAAATATACAAATGACAGTATTTTACTAGTCTTTCTTTAAAATGACACTGTATTACTTTATTAATACCAGTATCATTTCAAATATTGTATCCAATACAAGTTAAAATTCAAATTAGTTCAGTTACTATAAAGTCAAAACTGATACCCAAAAAATATCTCGTTTGAGTTGCTCTTAGTTTTGTTATTGTAGGTCCCTAATTTACTGCAGCTGATTAGTTTTGTCGCTCTGCTTGGTAGGGGTATTCAAGATCCGGCCTGTTCGAAATTCGGCCCGAACTCGAAGCATATTTTGTCGGGTTCGAGTTTGTCATTTCTACCCGGTGTTGTATTTGGGTCGGGTTTGAGTTATGCTTCGGGTCACTCTGGGTGGCCCGAAGTTGTATTTTACAATAAAAATATATATTTTTGAGTGAAATTAGTAATATTATATTATATTTTTATACTTTAATTAATATTTTTATATTATATAGTATTATTTTTATTTTAAAATAATTTATTTTGGTATAAAAATATGATATAACATTTGTTAAATTTAATTTTTAAAAACAAAATTTTATTATTTTAATATGTAATATTTACAAATTTATATATACTAATTTTACATTGGGTCAACCTGGTTTATTTTCGGTTCACTTTGAGTCGAATCAAAATAGACCCGATAACCTTTTAGGACCGAATCCGGATCTACTTAAACCCGGCCAAGCTCCAGCTCATAAATCCCCTAGTGCTTGGTGAAAAGATATATAAGATAGTTATTATTATTAGCGGCTCAATATACCTGTCTTATCGCATTTCTAAACTTTTAAGTTGTAACTTCTCCAATAGTGGATCTAACTCTCTCTGAATAAGTGGAGCTTTACTTATTCGTAAAGCAAAGCTATGTTCTCGTTATAGTCTCAAATATAGATATCTTCAAACACTACAATAATCAGCTGTTTATAAGGTATAAAGAAACGGTAAAAAGAGAATACCATTATCCACAAAGCTAGGCATGGAAGGCACATCTTTTGGTGACATGGGAAGAGATGTTCTTGATCTGGAAGAGTCTCTAGCTCAATAAAAAGAAACAATGAATAAAAAATTAGTAGATCGAGTAAATTATCACGGTGCGCAAAATAATTCTCCAAATGTGGGAGGATCCATAGGGATTGGTGGTCACCAATGCGAGACCAAACTTTTTCATCTTAAATTTCAAAAATCAGGATAAAGCAAGGAAAGGGTATGATGGTAGATCATGGAGGATAAATGGCTACTTGTTGAGTCTTCAATAGTGGAGTCCTAACCTATCCATAGATGAGGTAAACTATAATCAACTTCCTATTTGGGTGCAAATACATGGGTTACCTTATGATAAAATCCATATAAGTAATGCGGAGAAAATGGGAGCTATAGCGGGAAAGGTGATAAGTGTTGAAAATCTATTTGTTGAAGGAAATATGCTTTAATCCTTCTTTGAGAGTCAGAGTGGAATTAAATGTCCTATTACCATTAAAGAATAGTCTTTGGTGCAAAAGAAATAATGGAAGTCACTCATTTGCAGATTTCAAGTATGAAAAATTATATGATTATTATTATAAATGTGGGAGAATAGGTCATGATAAAAAAAAGCTGTGCTGAGGAGATAGCTATGTCCATAGTTAACCCAAGTATCCCCAGATATGGTCCAGATATCACAAATCCAAGGTTTAGGTCAATTGACAATAAGTCAATAAGAAGGGCTGATATCAAGAGAAGAAAGAAAGAGCAACATAATTGGCTGGAGGAGTTATAGAAGACGCATGAAAGGAGACTATAGGAAAAGTGTGACTAAGAAGACAACAAGAGAGAAGAAAAAGTGTCTAG
>NC_029772.3:95724841-95725203 GCF_000817695.3 Arachis duranensis | reverse complement strand
TTGCTCCAAGCGGTTAAGCTTGATTCTTGAGACCTTAGCTCTGATACCAATTGAAGGTTGTGGTAGGCTTAGAGAAGGGGGTTGAATCTATGCCTTCCTTTTAATTAGCTGTTTTGACCCTTTTTAAGCAAAGCTACAAATCTGATTCTGTTTGAACTCAGCAGCGGAAATTTATGAGACAATTTATTTTTGTCTCATGAATAACAGAAAACAGAACATGACAGAGAAGAAAAAGCTAACACCAGCATATATCCTGGTTCGGTTGCTTTGTGCTATGCAACCTACATCCAGTCTCCTCCACAACTATGGAAGAATTTCACTATAGTTAACAGTATTACATACACCAATTTCACACTCAAGTT
>NC_029772.3:95719999-95724765 GCF_000817695.3 Arachis duranensis | reverse complement strand
AAAAACCAGATTAGCAAGCCTCTGATTCAGTTCTTCATACTGGCGGAATGCACCTTTGAGTAGGTTACACTGTCCAGTTAGTTGAACTTCTTCAAAGAGCTCTCTCAGAACAAACACCTCAGGTTTACTGGTTTTCTCTCCTTACTTGAATGAACAGCAAGCTCTTCTTTTATCTCCTTGCATGTTCCTTGGTTCTTCCTCCAAGGTCAACATCTTGAGCCTTGAGCTTCACCAACCACAGATTCACTTTTTCTTTTCAATCATCAAATTGGAACCTTTCCTTCTGACTTTTCCAACTTGACCGAAAGCCATGAATATGTAACTGAAATTGTTTTTTCAATGGTCAACCAAATCTGAACCCTTGAATACCAACTTGGTCCCCAAGTCTTGATTAAGACCGTAGATACACAGCAGAATAGGGCAGAGTGCAACTTTTCCCGTCAAAGCCATTTTCGGATAGAGCAGAGAGTAGGGAAGAAAGGATGAAGATCTGATTCATGCAAGATGATATGGTTTACCTTTCTTAAGCTTGATTTAGCTTGGAATTTCTGTTTTAGCTTCTGTGCTTCAAGCTTCAAGTCTCTCTTTCTTGCTTCTTTGGTTAATGGCTTATGGAAGAAGCTTTTCTTCTCTTTCTCTTTCTTGCTTTTTCTGAAATCTTGATGTGACTTGATTAAAAGGAAGAAGAACGTTGCTTTGGTTGAAGCATTATGGAGGGAAATGAAAATCAATTCGGGCTTGGATCATGTAACCTGTTTGGCCCGTCCGATTTCTTTGGTTTTTATCCTTTGCTTTTGTTTGGGCTTTACCCATTAGCCTTGCTGCATTGTCTTTATACCTTTTGGGCTATAAACATTTGGCCTGCAACAATAAACAATTAGTTAATAAGTAGATATAATTAATCAACACTAATTATTTATTTTGCTCAAAAATAATGTTTGTCATCATTAATTAATTTAGTTAATTCTTAACTCAACAAATCCTCTCTTATTACCATTCGATACCGTGATATGTTTGTTAAGTGTTTTCAAGGTTTATAGGGCAACAACGGCTTAGAGGATGGAAAAGAAGCATGCAAAAGTGGAAGGAACACAAGAAATTGATGTTTTGAGAATCTGGTAGCGACGAGCACGCGTGCACGACGCGTACACGTGACTGAGCCAATGTCCAAATGATGCGCATGCGTGACTGACGCCTACCCGTAGCCAGTGAAAAGTCCAGCGACGCATATGCGTGACTGACGCATATGCGTGACAGAGCGTCACGTTATGCAATTACAGAAAATGCTGGGGCAATTTCTGGGTTGCTTTTGACCCAGTTTCAGGCTCGAAAGTACTTATTAGAGGCTGCAGAGTGAAGCTGGGAGAATCATTCAATCACTTTTCATTCACATAATTTTAGGTTTTAGATGTAGATTTCTAGAGAGAGAGAGGCTCTCTCCTCTCTCTAGGTTTTAGGGTTTCATTTAGTTTTAGTTCTTCTCAAATTAAGATTTTTACCTTGCTTTAATTTAGTTTTCTTCTACTTTTAATTGTTCTAGTACTTTGGTTTGTCTACTTCTCTTGTTGATTCCTTTATGTTGCCAATTTAGTTTATGAATTCTTCTTGTTTCCTTTAATCCATATTAATGCAATTTATGTTTTTATGTTTATGATTGCTTTCTTCAATTTGTTGTTATTGTTTCCTCTTGTAATTGTTAGTCTTAGATTTTATTATTTCTTATTAATTCTCTATGCTTTTATTTTGTGCCTTCCAAGTGTTTGGTAAAATACTTGGTTAGATTTTAAATTAGATTTTTATATTCTTAGCTTGAATTGAGTAATTTGGAGACTCTTGAATTGTGAAGTCTCTTGTTGGTTGGTGATTGAAAGTTGCTAGTTGGCTTAAGCTTCACTAACTATAGTCTTTGATTAGGACTTGTGAACTCAAGTTGCTTTGATCACTTGACTTTCCTTCAATTGCTAGAGGTTGACTAAGTGAGAGCAATTTGTAGTTACCATTACAATTGATGATGATAATTAGGATAGGACTTCTAATTCTCTTTCCTTGCTAAGAGCTTACTTAGTTATTAGTTTATTTCCTTGTTCAACATTTAAAAACCCCAAAAATACTTTTTCTTAACCAATATTAAACACACTTCCCTTCAATTCCTTGAGAGACGACCCGAGGTTTGAGTACTTCAGTTAATTTTATTGGGTTTGTATTTGTGACAAATAATCTAAACATTGATTGAGGATTAATTGTCAGTTTAAAACTATACTTGCCATGCGATATTTTTGTGAAAATCTTTACCGACATTTTTTCTCCGTCAGCAGACCAACAAATTCAAATGAGTAAATGGGAGAGAGACAAGTGGTAATGCAGAAAGTTCAAGGCCAAGTTGAATGGGCTGATCTTGAAAAAGTGAACGGCGATAAGAATATCAATGTCTTAGAGCTTGGAGATGGTACAACTAATCAAGAAAAAAGGGAAAAAGGGAAAAGGTTACTTTAGAAAATCATCAAGTCAAAGGGTCAGAATCAGACAGAAATGAAAGAGTTGATAGGGGGATAGAAAAGACAATAGAAAATTAAAAAGATAGTAGCATACTAGCATGATCCATAGGAAAAATGAAAGGGTGGGCCAGGTAAGAAAAGAGCAAATAGTAAAACAAATGAGTCATGGGCTGCCTTTAACCACATGCCCAATAGAACTATACAACAACTCAAAGTTGGGCCAATTGAAGAAGAGAAGAATTCCACTATTGGAAAATTATTGAAGAAGTTCATTAAAACCATGGTTGAAGAGAAAGGAAAAAGAAACACAGGAGAATAATTTGAAGGTGAAGCTCACGATACAAACACTATGGACATTGAAGGGATGATTAGGCAGCATAGGACTGAAGAATGGAAGCCAAATCAAAATAACAAGCCAGATCAAAACAACAAGCAATTGGTCACTAGAGATGTAAAGGATTATATTATGTGGAGCTAGTAGAAGAAGAAGAAGAGATGGAGCCATAAAATAGTAAAAATATTGTGGTGGCTGGAGAATATGAAACTGAACTTGCCCAAAGAATGGAGAAAAAATTGAAAATCAAAAAAGGAAGAAAAGAAGACCAACAGGGGTAGAATAGCGGGATGGAAAAGAAACAGCTACACAAAATTGAAAGATAAAGAAAAAACACAAGCTGGTCAAAGGTTCAGCTAGGAAAGCATCTCATGGGAAAGACTTGCACATAAAAAAGACACTGTATAAGACTCAATAGCTGAAAAGGCAGGCCTAAATATGCCCACAACTCAACCATAAGTGTCATAAGCTGGAACTATCACAGGTTAGCAGCACATGCGACAGTTTTATAACTGCACAGCATGTGCAAGCAAATTAAGCTAGCAATAGTATTCTTAATTGAAACTAGAGCTAAAGGAACAACTATTCAGAAGATAAAGAATAGGTTATATTTTGAGATTATATTTTACATAGAACCCTGGAGTTTATCCAAAGGGCCTGTGCCTTTTTTGGAATGAAATTTACAATATTAATTTTTTTTGTGTGTGATAATTACATAAAGAGCTAAAATTGAAGATAAAAAAGGGAACATTTAGACATGTAATTTCATCTATGAAAATCCAAATTTTGGAAGAAGAAGAAGAGAACAATGGAGGATGATCACAGCAACTAATTGCAATCTAAATGAACCTCAACTATTCATTGGAGACTTTAACGATGTGATAAGCCAAAAGAAAAAAATCGGACTTCACCCTTCACCCAAAGCCACTAAGCCAGGTGAGAGAGTTTAGAGAGTTTGTAGACAATAAATTTCTTATGAATTTAGACATAAAGGGGGGAAGATTCACTTGATTTAGTAATTGTAACACCCTAACTACCAAAGCTCACGCTTCCGGCTGCGCAACTCTGATAGCTCGGACATTACGACGACACTTATACTATTTAATACTAAAATATGAGCCTATTTAAAAACTTTAAACCGCAATACCATTCCCAAAAATACTTTCGCCATACAACGTACGCCCATACATACCATACAACTTACAGAAACTCATAAAGAATACATCCATATATATATACATACATATATATAAATAATATTACAAACATTATCCAGTACAATTCCTATCCCTCTCACAGAATATATCAAGATAAAGGTGAGGGTACAAAAATAATAATATAAGCAATACAGAGCATCTCAATAACAAATAATTAAACTCTTCATAACTTCTGCGCCCAAATCCTGAAAGGGGAAAAACGTAGGGGGTGAGAACATCATCCTCGAAAGGGTTCTCAATAGAGGGTTTTTGGGAATTACTGTAATAGGATACATGATGAGCGGATATTTTATACGCTTTTTGGGGGTAATTTCATGTAGATTTTAGTATGTTTTAATTAATTTTTAGTAGAATATTATTAGTTTTTAGGCAAAAATCATATTTCTAGACTTTACTATGAGTTTGTGTGTTTTTCTGTGATTTCAGGTATTTTCTGGCTGAAATTGAGGGAGCTGAGCAAAAATCTGAGTTAGGCTGAAAAAGGACTGCTGATGCTGTTGGATCCTGACCTCCCTGTACTCGAGATGGATTTTTTGGAGCTACAGGAGTCCAATTGACGTGCTCTCAACGGCGTTGGAAAGTAGACATCCAGGGCTTTCCAGCAATATATAATAGTCCATACTTTGCGCGAGGATAGACGACGTAACTTGGCGTTGAACGCCAAGTTCATGCTGCTGTCTGGAGTTAAACGCCAGAAAAACGTCATAATCCGGAGTTGAA